>NC_081413.1:707459648-707759648 GCF_030272615.1 Cryptomeria japonica
ATACATCCTTGTTTCTTGCTAAGCCAACTCACTAGTCTATCTCCTAAAAAGAAAGCTCCACCACTTGCGCTTTTCCTGTCATCAGTGTTGCCTGCCCAATCAGCATCAGTATAAACTTTTAAATCAAAATCATTTCTCTTTTCATATACTAAGCCATAATCTTTAGTGCCTCTCAGGTATTTGAAAATTCTCTTGATTGCTGTCATATGTGTTTCCATGGGATTTGCAGAAAATCTTGCAACAATACCTACTGCATGTGCTATATCCGGTCTACTATGCACAACATATTGCAACTTTCCAATCATAGATCGGTAAATTGTCTCATCAACAGATGTAGATTCATCATTCTTTGATAGTTTATAGTTAGTAGTCATAGGACTACTTACTGGTTTAGAATCCTCCATTCCAAATTTCTTCAAGATTTCCTTTATGTACTTGGATTGAGTAATGAAAATCCCATCTTTCATTTGTAGTATCTGTAAACCTATAAAATACTTTATCTCACTGATTAATGACATCTCAAATTCTTTGCACATTTCATTTCCAAAGTTCTTGCATAAGGAGTCATTACCACAAAAAATAATATCATCAACAAATATGGCTAAGATCAGTATTCCATTGTCCTCATCATTCTTCATGTACATATTGTTGTTTTCACTTGTCCTTATAAAATCGATCTTGATCAAATAAGAGTGCAGTCTTTCATACCATGCTCTAGGTGCTTGTTTCAGACCATATAACGCTTTTTTTAGTTTACATACTTGATCTTTACTCTTGTCTTCAACAAATCCTTCAGGTTGTTCAGTATAAACTTCGTGTTCTAGTATACCATTCAAAAATGCAGATTTAACATCCATTTGATATACCTTAAAATTATTGAAAGCAACATATGCCAACAATGTTCTTACTCCCTCAAGTCTAGCCACAAGTGCAAAAGTCTCACCATAATCTATTCCTTCTTCTTGAGCATAACCTTTGCAAACTAGTCTTGCTTTGTTGCGAATGACCTCACCTTTTTCATTTAGCTTATTTCTGAAAATCCACTTTGTACCGATTATATTTTTGTCCTTTAGTCTTGGGACCAGTGTCCATGTGTTGTTCTTCTTGATTTGATCAATCTCTTCTGTCATAGCATTTACCCAATCTTCACTGTTAAATGCCTCTTTTACTATTCTCATTTCAAATTCAAATATCAGACATGTGTTCTATCTTAGTTTGTTCCTTGTCATCACTGGATCATCCTTATCTCCTATAATCTGACTTGATATATGATGTCTTCTGATTTATTTGGCTAATATAGGCTCGGTAGGCTCTGTATGATCTTCTTCATCACTCGGCAACTGGACATTATCTTCATTTTCTTCAGTAGCTTTCTCGGTAGGACTTCTCAGTTGAACATAAACAAATTCTTCATAACCTTCTGGTTCTTTGGAATTTCCTTCATCATTTCTTTATGCAAATTCATCAATTTTCACATTTGCACTTTCTACTATTTTGTTAGATGATTTGATCAGACATTTAAATGCTTTACTTCTAGAAGAATAACCAAGAAATGTTCCTTCTTCACTTTTCTGATCAAACTTTCTATTTCTGTCATCTTTGTGAACATAGCATCTACTTCCAAAGATTTTAAAATAACTTACATTAGGTTTCTTGTCATACCAGATTTCATATGGTGTCTTCATAGTTCCTTTCTTCAGTTGTACTCGGTTCAAGGTGTAAACTACAGTGCTGATTGCTTCTCTCCAAAATGTTTGAGGTACCCCGTTTTCTATCATCAGGGTTCTGGCACAATCTACAATTGATCTATTTCTTCTCTCAGCTATCCCATTTTGTTGAGGTGTTCTCGGTGCAGACACTTGCCTTTTTATACCATGATCATTGTAGAATAAGTTAAATTCATCAGAAGTGAACTCTGCTCCTCTATCAGATCTAAGACATTTCAGTTGTCTTCCTATTTCATTTTCAACTCTTGCCTTGTACCTTTTAAACATTTGAAAAGCTTCTGATTTTTCTTTTAAAAACATAACTGACATCATCCTTGAGTAATCATCCACAAATAAGATGAAATATTTATCACCATAATAACTTTGAACTTTCATGGGACCACAAAGATCAGTGTGTACAAGATCTAAAATTCCTTTAGAAGTGTAGGACTTACTTGTAAAGCTTGATCTTGTCATCTTACACATCTGGCATCCTCGACACATAGCATTCTCAGGTTTTTCTAGACTCCGTAGACCTCTTACTCGATGCTTCTTACTTATTTTGATCAGATTATCAAAATCTACATGACAAAAACTTTTATGCCATAACCAGGTATCATCTATCTTTTCATAAAGACACTTGTTCTGAGTTGAGTCAAGATGAAATGTATTACCTTTTGTTTGTGTCCCGGTAGCAGCCAACTTTCCATGTTTGTCATGAGTTTTGACACATCCCCTCTGGAATTCTATTCGGTATCCTGTATTGTTTCGATGTGCTACACTCAACAAATTGTATTTCAAACCTTCAACCTAGTATACATCATCACATTTAGCATTGTCAAGAAGTGTGATTGAGCCTTTACCTTTTATCGGACATGGTGCATCATTACCAAATCTTACATAACCTCCATCATATTCTTCTAATTTAACAAACTTTTGTTTATCACCTGTCATGTGATGTGAGCATCCACTGTCTATGATCCAAGAATCATTATTATTTATGTGAGACATTAGGGCTTTTTCTTCATACCTTTCTTCATCTGATCCATCTTTAATAGCCACATAAAAAACTTCCTCTATATCAATTTCATCAGATTTGTCATCGTTGGATTCCTCATCAGCTACTAGGCATGTCTTTCTGTCTCTCCTTCTGAAGTCTCGGTGTCCTCTGTATTGGTTGTCTTTCTGCCTATTATCGTGGTATTCTCTCTTTTCACTAGATTCTTTGTCAGGGTAGTTAGAAGCCATATGTCCTATTTTATCACAATTGAAACATTTTAAAGTTAGCTTTCCTTTATACTTACCTTTTCCTCTCAGTAACCTTCTGGCTAATAATGCTTCAAACTCTTCTTGCTTTTTGATTTCCTCATACAATTTGTGCACTTCTTCCATGTTCTTACGAAATCTTTCACTTGCTCCATTGTGATTCCCTTCAGAGTACTTACTCATTCTATCATTGTAATCATCAGATTCACCATTATGAAAAGAATTGAATGTAGATTCTGCTTTATTTACCGAACACCCACTGTTATCAAAATTACTCAACTAAAATGCATGTAGCTTACCAATAGTAGCATCCAAAGAAACTGGCATATTTGGTAAAGACCTTAGTTCATTGATTACAGAGACTCGAATGGCATAAGCAGGTAGAAGTGTTCTAAGCAACTTACTTGTTACATCCTTTTCTTCAATAGTTCCTCCTGCTCCTTTAATTTGATTGACAGTCTCCTTTAACCTTGTACTATATTGGGTTATGTTCTCACCTTCATTCATTCTCATGGATTCAAGTTTTCCTCTTAGACTATCTACTTTTTCTCTTTGAACATGTTCATCACCATCATACACAGATATGAGCTTGGTCCACATTGCTTTTGCATCATTGCAGCCTTCTAGATCATTAAACTCCGAGTCGGTCAGTGCTGATGTTATTTCAGTTATAGCTTGAATATGTTCTTGCTTTGCCTTTATCTCTTCTAAGGTCATCGGGTTGGTGCTTGGTGGTATGTAATCATTCTCTAGATAATATGTTGTATATTCTCCAATTCCTGATAAATGCAGCTTCATCCTTTTCTACCATGTGGAGAAACTTGACTTATTCAACTTTGGTGCATCCCTTTTATACATCTTCGGATCTTTGCCTCAAGGACCTTTAAACTTTTCTTCCAGATTCCAAAGCTCTGATACCAATTGTAAAGTTCTGATGCCAATAGCTAACAAGATAAGAGGGGGGGGTGAATCATGCAAACTTAATCTTCCATAAAATTAACAGATTCAACCTTGGTAACTTATACTTCAGCAACATAACCAAAAACTACTAAACATGCTAACTCATAAACACATAATCATCATAACACATATAACACCAGATTTAACGTGGAAACCCAAATAGGGAAAAACCACTGTGGGATTTCGGACCCACTAAGAAATATACTCTTCTAGAGTATGCTCGGTTAAAAGAAAATCCTGTTAAAGATTACAAACACATTACTAGATGTGACCCGGTTAAGGGATTTCCCTCAGATCTATTAGGATCTTTACTTTGTTAGAAGTGACCTTGTCAAAGGATTTCAAACACTCCTTTAGAATGTTACCTTACTAGAGGGTTTACAAATAAGACTGTTAAGTCCACTCGGTTAAGATATTTTTTGTCACTTACAAAATAACAGTAATAAAAATATATCTGCAACTTCACATCTAAAATGCTAAAGTAGATTCTATTTGCTCAAAAAAATCTAGTCATAGGACTTATCTTGTCCCTTTGCTAGGCTCCCTACTCTGTTATTCAAACAGGTCTTCAAGCTTCTATGCTCGGTAATCACTATGTAGCATCCTTGTGCTTACACTTGCCTGCTTCCATTGTTCATCAATAATTTCTTATTTATAAACAATTTGCTAACCACTGAATCTCCTTGATCACATTTCCCATGATCAATCTTAGCCATCAGATCTGAAAACATTTTACCTCACCTTGGAACTTGCAGTCTTTCCTAGGAACTTGTGCTAGGTTATTGTGGTTCAATCTGTGCTGTAGATCTTCCTCTTGAATTTCCATTGCCGTAGATCCTTAACAAACTTCATGCGCGACATACCAATCATTAATTCATCTCCAGCTCATCAGTATCCTTCATTAAATAATGCTTTTATCCATCCAATGTGATCTATCATAACTTGGTTGCAACTCGGTAAATACTAAACTTTACCTGGTAGACATTCCGGTTTCATTAACCGATATCGATAACCTTAGGGTTTACCGACTAGGTTCCTTAGGGTTTACCGACTAGGTTCTTTGCTCGGTGACATAGTATAGTATTAACCTTACAATCAACAACATATGTAGGATATCAAAACAATCTAAACATAATGATTTCATCATTTGTCTAACTCGGTAATAGTTGCCCATTGAATAACTTATTTCTCCCCTTATTCATCACAATCTCTTTGTGTCTTTTACCGACATCTTAATTCTCTTCAAATCAATCTTCTCAAGATATGGCAACATCATACTGAATAAGAAAATCAATTTCTTGACATCAATGACAAAATAATGTTATAAAGATAGTTATCATCCTTTTTCAGTTATATCAATAATCTCCAACAACCTTCTCAATATCCTTATTGAATAACAACAATCTCCTTCTATTGAAATGCCAATAATCCTATCATAAAGTATGAATCGAGGGCACTACATGCTCTGTTAAATCACTTTCACAATCATGACTTGCTCTCACTTCCTTTTTTCTTGCTTACCTCTCTTGAGAGTTCTATGCTTGAGGCCTTGGAGGTGGCTAGAACCCATAGTCAAAAACCAATTCTGCTTTATTAGGGTTTAATTTTTCATTTGTATCATTTCTACCTTGCACTTAGCCCTCTTAGACAACTATTAACTTTAGAGAATGAAGCCCTTGGCTTTGTTTCACCCCCTGCTGCTACTATTTTTGACTCCCTGAGGGGTGGTAGAAAGAAATGTTTAAAATTGTCCCTTTCTGTTAAAAACCTCTCTCGTCTTGGCTCCCCTGTGACTCCCAAAATTGCCTCCATTATTGTTCCACAATAAGCCACCTCCTCTGAGGCTGAGAAGAAAAGGAAGACCTAAGGTCCCCCACCCCCTACCAAAAAAAAAAGAATTGAGGTTGACAGTGAGGTGGAAATGATGGCTGGGGAGGATGTTAGTAAAAGTGTTAGAGCTAGTTGTAGGCACTCCAAAAAATTGGTGAGACACTTGATGGGAACTGTTATTAAGTAGAATTTGGTGGGGTATGCGAAGATTTAGATGAGGAGGACTCTGTTGAGAATGAGGATGCAAAGGAAATCGAGGAGACTGAGGATGGTATTTGGAAAACTGATAGTTTGGCTAAATCGACTAATGAGGATTCAGATCAGAGTCAGAGAACTAAACCCCTGAACCTTACCCAGGAAGCGATGCTATAGGAGGTTGAGAACAAAGGGGAGAATGCACATTATTGTGCTATGTGCAGGTCTATGGTGGCGGATTTCGATGCATTGAAGAAGATGGTTACGAAGTTACTCACCATCTAAGTTCAGTTTGAAGGTGATGCACAGTTTGGCCACCTCAATGTGATTGATGCAAAAAAAGGTTCTTGGAAAGGATGTGAATACTTAAGGGAAATATAAGGAACTATTTAAGTTCCTTATTGAAGATTGGAGTGATGGGATGGGGTTTGGGATAGACTCATCTAGTCTATGCTCTTGGATCCTTTCCTTGGATCACCAGGTGTTCTAACCACACCCTAGGGTCTCTAGGAATTCCCCTTCTTGTGGAATCCCCTGACCTTTCCCAATCCACCCACCAACAAGTTGAAAAACTACTCCTAAGGTCTCACCTACTCATGAGATTCAAGAACCCTTACTTAGGCTAATAAGGGTTTGGCTTGCTCCACACCTTCCTAGGTATTAGCAAGGTTAGGTCAGGTCTAATACATGGTTTTTCCACCCATTCATGTTCCCCCAAGAGGTTTCAAGCTTCCTACCCCTTACCGATTTCACAATTTTGCCTTTTGCCTACAAAATAGGGCTACAAGGATTGTGACCAATTAGGCCTCCTACTCGGTCCTTTAGGGCCCCCTCTTGCAAATGATGCACTTGCTTGTGAAACTTCCTAAAAGACATACTATTCATTTGGTAAGGAATCAAGGATTTTTTAGGTTTTAGGCCTCCAAGTGTCTGTACATTGCCTTAGGTGGATTTTAAGGTTTTTTAAGGGTTTATAAGAGGGTTTTTTTAGGTCTGCCAGGGTTACAGTGTAGGTTTGGTGCTCTTGCCACCTTGTTTGGATTGGTGGAAGCTCCTCCTTCACACCAATGGTTCTCCTCCACTCACCCCTCTACAACTCTTCCAAAGGGTTCCTCCTCCTCTGACCTTCCTTTCTCTCCAAGACCTCTGCAACTTAACCCTTCCTAGTCGGGCACTGTCCAGTCTCGCCTAGGAGTGGGTCTTTAGATGGCCTCCTTGCATTTTAAAGGGCCCTTATTGCATTTAATTATAGTATAGGGTCTATACTCTCATTCCCCATGGCTTCATGGTGATTCCACAATGGGGAATGGAGTTATGAGCCCATTGACACAAACCAGTCCAAAACTGGACAGTGAGGAGCAAATTCACAAAATATTTACAAAAACACACATGCTGCAAAAAAAAACCTAATATAGTTGCTCATAATGGAATTAAATACACCATACAAGTCACTCCACACAGTTTTACTCGAAAATCAATCCATTAACAATCTTCTTTTACTCCTTTTGTGCCGACTGGTAACAAAATTGCAGTCACAGTCAAGTCACTTTGCTTGGGCCATACAACATCTGACATCCAACCCATTATCTTAGGGTTTGTAACTACTTATAATACCCTCTCCTCAATCTGTGTGCCCATATTAGGGTTTTCCACACTTAAACTAAAGATTTTGACCTTTAGGTGGAAAAGTTGCTTGACAACTTTTAAAAGTTGTCATGCAACTTTTGCAACTTTTGAGCAACTTTCTCAATGTTGCTTTTCTTGCCTCCTAGACCCACATTGGGCTAACCTAAGGACACCACCATGCTAAGAAGGACCCCTAAACACCTCAAAGGCACACATACCCTCTATTTCCAAAAAAACTCAACTTTGACTCATGACCCTAGGACCTCAACTAGGACCAATGAGCACATGGCTCTTATTTTATATACAATGGCTTCATTGAGAAGCAAGAACACAATAAAAAACAAATGGTGGGAGCCCTTTGAAGGGTGCTCCTGCACCATGGAGCAATGTGCTCAAGTAGGCTAGTTAGACTAGTTTTTGATGGTCTGTTTATGGTCTCTAGCTAGGTCCAAACTCTTGTTCAATGTTATTTTTTGGGTTATATTTCTGCTACTAAGACTTTATACTCTTGGTTACTTTAGTTGTTTTTGATATTTTTATGTTAATGTGCTTTTACTATTAATGTTGCCCGAGGGTTGTTATTGTAAGGGCCAACACCCTTGTTTTTGCTGCTTACTAATATCAAAAACATATTTTCTATTTTTAGTAAGTTTGCATGCTTATTTACATGGCCATGACACTTTCCATTTATAACAAGGTCGCAGGCATTGGGGAGATTCATGTATTTTTCTATTTTTAGGCCATTTTGTTATTGCCCAATAATTCAATTGGTTGAATTTTTTTTATCAAAGCTTCAAACTTTATAATATTATAAAGTCTTTGCCAAATTTTTGGGATCTAGGGTTCACTATTGGGCATAGTCAAAGCTTTGTGGTGGGCCCATGCAATTTGTATTGGCACTTCATTAGGACTATTAGTCCCACATTGACAAGGTGACAATATTATTTTCTATTTGAATAGCATGACCCTTGGGTGCTTTATTGTGAGGTTTTCTCACATGTTGCAAGTGAATATCTTTCATGCACATGTGTGTAGGCTTGAGGTGTTGTTGAATTTGCCATGTTTGGTGATTTAGTGACATGGCATTGTGACATGAACTTGTGATTCAAAGGTGATCATAAATCATGGCACGAGAACCTGCCACCTATCGTGCCTTATCTGGGCCCCACATTTTTTGCTAGCACTTGTAGTTGCTCTCTTTTTAGCCTCATTGGCATTTTTTGTTTGATGAAGTATATCTCAGACATCTACTTTTATTTTTTCGCATTCCATATATTTTGGAAAGCTAATTTCACTAGCTTCATTTTGGTTTAGGTTAATCCACCCAAATTTATTGTTTTCTAGCTCATTTTGTAGCTTGAAGTCACTCCTTGTGGGGGGCTTCCATTTCAATTGCTCATTCCACTTGAAAGTTTCAAATAATTTTTTTGGGCTTTTTTGCTTTGTTGTGACTTACATAGTTGAATCAGAGTTCGAGGTCCTCACACCACACACCTATCACACCTAGAAAGTGAGCATGCAACACTTACTTTGGTCAAAGGGGTTGTGGTCAATTTTGAGTTATAGTCAACCTAGTCTCACCAGGGAATTTGAGAGGTTTACACATTAGAGCAAATGTGAGGAGGCAATGGGCTTAATTGGTATGCATATTTCACCATCCTTGTTCTTCCACATTGAATAATGCACTACACAAAAAGAGGTATGGGACAAACTCAAGGATATTTTTGGTTTAGTTAGTGAAAATATAGCTATGCAGTTAGAAGTAGAAATTGTATCTCTTTCCATTGATACATTTCCCACCATTGAGGATTATTTGGTTAAATTCAAGTCCTTGTGTGTTCTTAGTCAAAAGGTTGTGGGAAAAAATATGATAAAGAATGTATATACTTGATTTTGTCTAAGTTTACGAGTGTCTTTTCATTGCTACTTCCTTCTATTCCACCATGGATGGGTTGGGTCTGTAGTTTGTAATGTGACCTTTTGTGAAAGATTGATTAGTGAGAAATACAAACTTCATCAAAACAATGTCACTAAGGCTCATGCATTAGTTGCTACTCCACCTCAAGCCAAGGGAAAAGGGAAAGACAAGAAACCTAAGATGAAGATGAAATCTTGTGATACTTCTACCAGCTCTTTTAGAGAGGATAATCATAAGAAGGAGAGACCCCATGTAGATTTTTTCAAAAGGCTAGGTATGGTGAACAAAATTGCTATAATAAGAAAATTCATGAGTTGAAACAATTACTCAAGGAGCATCGTATTTCCATTATTTGTTCATCTGGGTCACCCTCTGCTACTTCAACCAAACATGAGGATACATCTCCTAAGAATTTTGGAAAGGTTCATGGCTTGATTACCTCTCATGCACCTATGGATCTTGGATGGATCATTGATTCAAGAGCTTCAATTTACATCACCCATTTAGGAGATATCTTGATTCTGATTTCTCTTAGAGAATCATTTTAGAATAGACTGTTGACTGCAAACAATCGGTTTGTTCATGTTTCTACCATTGGTGACAATATTTTGGATAGGTATAGTGAGTAATGTTCATTTGATTCCTAGCATATCTCATAACCTCTTATTAGTATATTAGATCACACAACAAGGCAATACAATTTCGTTTACTCCCAATTTAGTGCTCATTCATCATCCCACAAAAGATATTTTTGCAGTTGGTATCGTTGATCATCAATCCAAGGTTTTTACCTTCCATTGCTTCATTTATAATTATGATGATTTTTATTTTCCCTTGACTCTTTCATCAAGTGATACTGATGATGAATCATATGTCCATTTGTCTTCTCCATCTAGTGTGGGGAGTACTTCCGATGGGTTTGAGGGCTTAATCACAATTCCCCCATCTCCTACTACGGTAGAAGTTACAGTTGACATGGATTCTAAGACTTGGACACAACATGATATCATTGGTTTTTCAGATTTGTGGCTCCAAGATGGTTTCATCGCAGGTCTATCCGACTTAGCTTCTCATTCCTGTACTATAGATTTAGAGAGCATACTTTATGAGGAATCACTTCTCTTTATAAATAATTCATCGAAGGATGCTATTGAGTCTTCTACATCCATTGTTTCTTCTTTGATTGGGGATATTCCTAGTCTTGATTAGACATATTTGGAGGCACTTGATTCTTCTTCCACATTTTCATTTGTGAGACTTCTTCCTTCTCTTTTTTGCATGGATATGGAGTTTCTTCAACATCCACCATTAGATCCTTGTATTCCCAAGGGGAGACGTATTGTTTGTCATCATGGATATTTCCTTTGGCTTTTGAGATTATTTAGTGGTTTTGAGGAAACTTCATCATGGGGGGCAATGTTGTCTACATATTTCTCTTCATAGGAGGGGTAATTATATTTGTAGCGTCATAAATTGTACATCCTTAATGGGTGGTACAATTTCATGCTTAGGTTAGCACCCGCTTTGGTGTGTTGCATTTTGCATTTTAAATTCCCTTTAAGCATTTAATTAATTAATTTAATTAAATCTAAAGTCCTCTCTCATCATTCTACACATTATAAAATTGGGCCCTTAACCCTAAGTGTGCCCCTTTTTATTTATCCTTTTAATCAATTAATTCATTAAAGCCCTAATTAGGTCCTATTTCAACCTTCAAGGCCCGATTTCACACATCTAAACATATTAAATTGTCACACCCACTAGAGGATCACCTTATAATCACGATACCTTGTATCCCTAGAAATTTGGAAAAAAGTTGATAGGACTGGTGTGAATCACACCGGTCCCAACTTTTTCTCCCTGAATTTCGGGATCATGTTTTGGCAGTATTATAATGTTTAATGTTTAAAATCGGATTTTTGCAAAAGCATATCAATTCTAGGTCGGGCTTTGATAAAAAACAAAGTTAGGGTTTTTGACGCAGTCAAGGGAGGGAGATCCAATGAAGGACAACCCAACCTTGCAGCTAAACACATGAAACATGTGAAACATACTACTAACTGGTAACAAGATGCCAGAAACAATAGGAAGAACAACTGGTAACAACATAAAATAGATAACCGGTAAAAAACATGAATGAATCTTATTACAATCTGAAGATTGATACATGCCAAATGCTGGATCGCAGCCTAGGATACAATTAATGCTTACAATGCCATTACAAGATCTGCAGATCATCCTCATATCAAATCGGCTTCTGATAATAGTCTATCGGTTCTATCCTAATCCAGACCTCAACCTTCTGACTTCGGTCCTACTGGATCAAAATCTTTCTAGTTCTACATCTTTGCCCACTCTCAAAGCTCTATCTTCAATCTTCTAAATTCACTGTTGTTTTCAAATGATTCATAAGCTTCCATTTATACCATTTGCAAATAATTACAACTCAGTCAAGTCGGCCCAAAGACCAACCGGTTTATGAAATGTGCAACGGTAACATGTCGGCTCAATCATTTAAAAAAAATATCCAAAGCACAAAATGATGCACAAACCTCCGAGAATACTGGCCAAGGCCCAAAGCAACACCTCCAATGATCCACAAGTCATGGAGATCAACCACAACTCGAAATCATCTTTGCTCAACACACTGCCAGGCTAACTGGTAAGCACATCAACTGAGACAATACTGATATCCACATGCTACTGGAAACAAATCCAAATTCTAAGAAACTCAAACACAACAACAACCGAGAACACAAGGAAATAAACCCAAAACCACAATGCTAAACACTCAAACATGAAGAAATGCCATGCTCTCAAGTAATTCCACTGAAAACTGCCCAACTAGTAAGAACTAGACCGATGCTCCTGCATTAGACTCTTGGGGTTAATTGAAAAGTGAGTCCCATCACCTTCTCTGGTTCGACAATCAGTCAGTAGGTACTTGTAACTACCTCAAGGGATTTGACGATCTAACCACAACTTCTGGTTGCCTCTCCACGATGATCTACCATTCCAAACTGCAGCCTGCCTTAATCAGTGATCTGTTCAAGTCTCCACTCAATAACTGCCTCAAGCTCAAGCTCTAGGATCAGCGTTCTACCTGCAAAACTTTCTCTACCTTGCATTCGGTGAGCTGAACAAGTCTACAATTTGCCTCAATCTTCTCTCTAACCAACCGGTGCACAAATAACACTCTATCCAACAATAGGTTCACGAACTAGCTTTGATACCATTTGACGCAGTCAAGGGAGGGAGATCAAATGAAGGACAACCCAACCTTGCAGCTAAACACATAAACCATGCAAAACATACCAGTAACTGGTAACAAGATGCCAGAAACATTAGGAAGAACAATCGATAACAACACATAATTGATAACCGGTAAACAACATGAATGAATATTATTACAATTTGAAGAATGATACATGCCACATGTAGGATCATAGTCTAGGATACAATTAATGCTTACAATGCCATTATAACATCCACAAATCATCCTCATATCAAATTGGCTTTCGGTAATAGTCTACCGGTTCTATCCTAATCCGGACCTCAGCCTTCCAGCTTCAGTCCTACCGGATCAAAATCTCATTGGTTCTACATCTTTGCCCACTCTCAAAGCTCTGTCTTCAATCTTATAACTTCATTGTTATTTTAAAATGATTCACAAGATTCTATTTATACCATCTACAAATAATTGCAACTCAATCAAGTTAGCCCAAAGACCAACCAATTTATGAAATGTGCAATGGTAACATGTCAGCTCAATCACTTAAGAAAAATCTCCAAAGCACAAAATGATGCATAGACCTCCAGGAATACCAGCCAAGGCCCAAAGCAACACCTCCAATGATCCACAAGTCACGGAGATCAACCACAACTCGAAATTATCTTCACTAAACACACTACTAGGCTAACCGGTAAGCACATTAACCGGGACAATACTGGGATCCACATGCTATCGGAAACAAAGCCAAATGCTAAGAAACTCAAACACAACAATGATCAAGAACACAAGGGAATAAACATAAAATCACAATGCTAAATACTCAAACATGAAGAAATGCCATGCTCTCAAGCAATTCCACTGAAAATTTCCCAACCGGTAAGAACTAGATCGGTGCTCCTACATTAGTTTCATATATATAACTTTTCCTTTCCTCATTTGAAGGATCCAACAATTCTAGCAATTGAAGGAGCCTCTTATGAAGTGAAAGTGCAGGTTATGTGAAGTCTTCAATCAACAAATAAATCATCTATCAATTCTTCATCAACCATTTTCATCATCAATTAAAGCTTTGGATATATTGAAGAATAATAGGAGATCACTGACTGTTGATTGGCTTGTACCTCTCCCTTAGGGTTTGGTTTGGTTTCACGTTATTTTCATATCTCCATATGAGTCTCAAAACATTCATTTTTTAGATCTATATTATTGCTTTATATCCATTAATACAATTGTGATTTGAAGCATTCTCATTTACATTATGTTCATTAAGGGTTTATACTCAAAGCTTAGGGTAGAAATCTAATTCTTGCATTTTTATCTCATTAAGGATCTTATACACACATGAGATTCTTGCACACACATTTTCAATACATTATTGGCTATTTGTGGAGGTGGAAATCACCAAAACAAGGGGTTTGACAAAGGAAAAACCCTATATAGCCACCCAAACACCATTTTTCAAGCTGTAGGTGCAAGTACAGGAATCCGATGGATGCACGATCTTCAGGAAAGCTAGAAACTGCAGGTACAAATCCAGATTTGAAAGGAGGTCCCATATCTTTGGGACTAGAGCACCCATCACCCTGGTCCTCTACATTTTGGTTCTTTCTTTGATAGTTTAGTGTCTCAGGACTTTAGGTTGCATATTCTAGAAGATCAACTCAGTGCAGTCTCAAAGATCAAAGCGCTCAACACCTTGGTCCAGCTCAATTCAGCTCAATTTCTGGTGATAGGTGCACTTCTAAATTTCATTCCTTGATCTGTAATATGTGTCTTAGTTTTAGATCTACATTTTCTATTATTTTAGTTTATGTTATCCAAATTGTCCATCTCCCTAGCATAGTTTGTCATTTGCTTGCGTTTAGCCCATCTCTTGTTCATAGAAGCAAAGGAATAGAAACCCTAAGAGTATTCCTTGACTATCTTTTGTAGGAGTTAGTCAAAGTGAATCACTTCCTTAGGAGCTTTTGTTTTCCAAAGTGTGGAGGAAAGTGGGGTTAGGTTGTAAATTGCCCAATCCCATTTTTCACCTTCACGATATTGTATTCACATGATGGATGTCCTTCTTAGGGGGTATTGTAGAGACCTCAATACATCACTTTGTCTTTCACTTGTACATGATTTGATTCTCTTTTTTGAAGAGGTGTTTTGTCCCATGAGGTATTCTCTTTTTCTCCATTTGTAAGAGATTAGTTACATTTGCATTGTACATGGGTACCTAGCATGCATGGCCTTCTTGCCATGACCCATATTGCATCTGTCATATTCCATATTGTATTTTTTTTTCCCAAAGTTTCTCTCAAGGGAGGGTGTTAGAGTAAATTAATTATTGTCATTATACTTAAGTCCAACCTTAGGTTAATTTTCATTTAATATTTCTTAGGTTTCATTATTGTTTATGTTGGGTAATCCAACTAGATACAAATCTATGATAGGAGGTTTACTGTATTTGACACAAACTAGACCTGATATTATGAATGCAGCATGTATTGTCTCAAGATTTCAAAGTAATCCTCGAGAAAATCATGAATCAACAGTAAAAAGGATTTTCCGGTACTTACAAGGCACTGCAAATCTTGGATTATGGTATCATAGAGATGAAAATTTTGATCTATGTGCATACACAGATGCAAATTAGGCAGGAGATGTGGATGATAGAAAAAGCACCACTAGTGGAGCACTCTTTCTTGGAAAGAGATTAGTTTCTTGGTTGAGCAAGAAATAGAGTTGTACATCTTTATCAACAGCAGAATCAGAATATGTTGCAGCAAGAACTAATTGTACACAAGTACTATGGCTTAAACAAATGTTGAAAGACATAAAGGTAAAATGAAAGGAACCTGTTACTATATAT
Organism: Cryptomeria japonica; assembly: GCF_030272615.1. Lineage (NCBI taxonomy): Eukaryota > Viridiplantae > Streptophyta > Pinopsida > Cupressales > Cupressaceae > Cryptomeria > Cryptomeria japonica. The sequence goes on from NC_081413.1 coordinate 707,475,236, forward strand.
TGTGATAACACTATAGCAATTGATATATCTAAGAATCTGGTATTACATTCTAAAACAAAACATGTTTCTATCAAACTGAATTTTCTAAGGGAAAAAGTTGAAGAAAAGGAGATAAAACTGGTTTATGTGAATACTAAAGAACAACTTGCAGATATTTTCACAAAACCTTTCCCTAAGGAAACTTTTGAATATCTCAGAGATCATATTGGAGTCATACCACCACCAGTAGAGACTTAGACAGTTGATGATTGTCATCAACCGAGAGAATTAAAAGACAAATCTTTTACTCTGGTTTTTGATGAGGAAGCTACTTCTCAGGGGGAGTAGTTGGTATATTGAATTGATTGGTATTTTGTACTTTGGCATTTGATGTCAAAGGGGGAGAGATATCTATGGAAAAACACATTATCTTTTAATAAGAGATTGGTATTGAAAAACTTTGGATAACACATGTTGCTCCCAAGGGGAGAGATTGTTGGTTTTTGGTATTTGGCATTTCTGTTTTGGCACTTTGATGGTTTTTCCATCTTGTGTTGCCATCAATGCCAAAGGGGGAGATTGTTGGTATTTTGGTATGGTTTTGTCTGATGTCAACACCTACTAAAACACTAGCACTCTGGAGATCCAACAACATTCACCAGCAAGCAAGTAACTATTGCACAGTTGTTGGTATATAGTTCACCGATAGGATATAATGATCACCAACACTTGGAATGATATGGAAGACACTTGGTAATGTTGAAGACATCGTGTGGACACTTTGTTTTGAACAATTAATCATTGGTATATTCATATTTGCATATTTTCTTTTACCGGCAAATAGGTCCAAGGTTACCTAGGGTTACACCGACAGGTTTATGTTTTCCAGATCAGCATGGCATGCTATGGAGATGATTAATTATTGTTGTAAATGCATTAAGCTGACATGTTTAATCAGTTATTGCATCGGATATTATATTGTTTGTAAAATATTTTTATTGTAATATCTTGTAGAGACGACCTACTAAAATTGGTCTTAGGTTATGGTATAAATGTAAGATCTTATTTGTAAGATCGAATGTGGAATGCGAAAAAGAATTGTGTGAAGGTATATGCGAGATTAAGCAGAGCTATACATGAAGACATCATTTGAAGGTGAAGCTAGGTTTTTGTGAAAGAATATCAGCATTACACCGGTACTGAATCTAGCATATGAAGATGCTATTTTGTGCAGTACATTCTTATTGGATTTAACCATCCAACTGTAGTCAGTGTGACTCCCATTTTGTGATTGAGCAGTGAGCTCTAGGCTGTTGGCGTTTCTGCATGTGCAGACCCCATTTATGTACACTTACTATCTACAGTAGTATCGTCTGATTATGGGTAAGGTTTCCCATTGTGGTTTTTCCCCTTACAGGGTTTCCACGTACAAATATTGGTGTTATGTGTTGTGGATGATTTTGTGTTTATGTTTCATGCATTAATCTTTACCGGTATAGCAATTAACTGTTAACACTGTCTACCGACATACTTAACTGGTTTACCGGTATTAAGCATTAAGTTGTTTTTGGTTTGAAATTAGTTGACAACTAATTCACCCCCCCCCACTCTCAGTTGTCTCTAGGACCTAACACTGCCTACCTACGCTCACACCTTATTGGTGATCACATCCTCTTTCTCGCCTTTATAAGTAGAGCTTATTATACATTTTCCCCATCTCAATATCATCTATCTATTTGGTGAAAATTCTTGTTCCATATTCTTGTGGAATTTGTACTGTAAATAATGTTCTTAGGTTGGGAGGACACTTCAACATCTACCTAACTATAAAAGACTAATTATCAAACTTCTAATCTAATCACATGCAAGAGTTTGGATTTAGATTAAAAGAACAAATTGGGAAAATCCAATAAGTTTACTAAACATGCTCTAATTGAACAATCTTGATTAGCATGAGGTTCAACTCTTAGAGACACTTCTCCATGTTTAATTTTAGCTTAATCAGACTCTTGAGTTAAAATTTATGACATTTAGAAGTATCTATATCATTCTCTTCTAGTTGAAAAGAACATATCTCCTCCAAGTTTCTATCTTCAAAATCATGCCACTTGTCTTGATCTAGCTTCCTCATTTCCCACTTTGTAATGCATGTGTTATATGATGGTGCCAATTCTTTGCATTGTACTAAATACCTATTATATTGGCTATTGTCAGAAAAGTTCACCCGCTTGATGAGAAATCCTAATCATCAACCTTGTGCAAGATTGAATCAACCTCTAGGTGTGGGACTTGCAGAAGTGAGTTTGATTCTCTGAAGAAGGCCTCCTTCCTTTCCAATTAGAGTGCAAGTGTTGGACTAACCCAGCCCTGAAATGTTTATTCTACTGGTTTGACAAGGAAAAGGGATAAAAAGGGGATGCTTGAAAGAAGGGAAATGAGGTTCACACCTAGATTGAACTTGATCTTCCTGCTTGTAACTGCACAAGACATCAATGAAAATCAACCAAGAATATGCACAACTTCCTATCCTAGTTAGCTTCCCAAAGAATGAATGGAGGTTGGAAATCTTATGAAAATCAATAGGAGCTGCACTTAGTTCATAGATGAAGTTCTAAGAGGGATCAACACAGTCACACATACTCAGAAAAGAAGACAAGAATGCATCTCAATAAAGGGGTTAAAAATATTACACAAATTATCAAGACTCAAAGTAGGCAAGATAGTTAACTTTATTAATGCAAAAGCAAGCCAACATTTATAGTTGCAAAAAAAAGAAGAAATTTTCTAGAGGAAAGAAAAGAAGATCCCCCAAAAGGGTTACAAAATTGCCTTTAAAGATTAGGCATAACTTAGATTGGTCTTCAGTTAAGAAACCCTAACCCACCTAGGGTTAGGTTACAAAAAAAACAGAGGGAGAGAGATCAAATCAGGAGGACCGATGTGATTGCATATTGGAAACACCTTTGAGAACGTCCTCTGCAATAAGAAAAGTTAGAAAATCCTTGCAAGGAAGATATCTCTGTGATAGATGCATCATGGAGACACAACAAAGACAAAAAAAGTCTCCAAATTGCATTAATTGAGCATGGGTGGCATCCAAAATCGGTCTACACATCAAGTTTGGAGTAAAGGAAAAAGATATGACAATTGGAGTGAAATCTAATAAAAAATTGGCCCATGATTGCTACCCTTCATGTTATGCGCCCTCACACCTACAGAGCATTCAAATATCTACTTGACCACGAGTTTGAATCTCAACTGTTGGATCTGCCATCTCGCATGAAGATGGATGCACGAGATGACATCAAAGGCTCTCGAAAGGGCTCAAAAAGAGTTAAAATCATTACCGTTGATCGGGACATCCAAGTCAAAATCTATGGCTGCCTACATTTGACGTGGCGCATCGGACCAATGCATCTACCTTGTTGTTTGACCATTGAGCCTTCCTGGATTTTTGTCAATACATGGCCCTTCAGTGAGAAAATTTGTGCCTCCATCGCCCTTGGTAAATCTATTGAAAAGGCCGTGTCGCTAAGACATCACCACCTCTTTCTAAAAAATGGAGTTCATTGTAAGCAGGCACAAGTCTTGCCGAAAAGAGGCATTTCACTAAGAGAGGACGCTTCACTAAGACCAAAAAATACCTTGATTCCCCTTTAGAAACTTGGCTAAAAAGGCCACTTTTGTTTCACCTTGCAGGAGGGCAGGAACAATGCCCACACTGTAATATCTTTATCTCGCAAGGGCCTTTTTGATGACCTTTCTGCCTTGTGGGATAGTGGGATGATCGCCCGCATCTCATTTTCTCTTGTCCTGTAACATCATATGTCTTGACCTATGATCGTGCGGGGGAAGAAAGGAATTGACTTCCTTGTCTTATCGTCATCCCGCATGATATGGAACCTGAGTCTACCAAACATTTAGTCGGTTGTGTTGAATCTGGCTTTTGATTAACACACAATATCAATAATAGGATGGTAAATAACATATTGTGTTATTCGTACGAGACGCTGGAGTTACTGTAAGACAAGGATCAATAACCCTCATGTTATTGACACATCATATAATCCTCATGTTATATGTCTTTGGATAACCTTCGTGTTATACACTTTTTTGAAAAGATTGAAGAAGAAACAAACTCTACTGAGTATGATAACATGATTGGTTATCCACATCAACTAACATGACGTGTTAGTCACACTATAATCCCAAAATCAATCTTTGCAAGGGTTGACACGAAAATTGCCAACATTGACCTTGTTGAGTGTGGATGGTCTTCTTATTTAGAATATGTGTGATATATTTTTTTTCTTGTTGGGAATTTGTTATTGCCAATCAACTTCTTCAGTCTCTTCATTATGATCCTCTCCATGAAAATCATATAAATAAATAATATTGAACACAAGAGAAATATCTGAATTCTCTGATAAACCTACCTCATAAGCATTGTCATTTATCATCTTTGTAATATTGTAAGGACCAATTTTCTTATAATTCAATTTGTTGTTAGTTCCTATGGAAAACCACTCTCTTCTTAGATAAATCATCACTATCTCAACTTCATTGAATACCTTATATCTTCTACCAACATTTATTGCAAATTTGTATCTATCATTACTCTCTTGTATCTTCTACTTTACCTCATTTTGTAATTGTTGAAGATGTTATAAATAAGATTCCCCATCATTAATAATTTTGTATCCAATTGGTAGCTACACTAAATCTAAAACACCATTAGGATTTATAATATAAATAATTTGAAATGGTGATTTTATTGTAGGTCTATTCACTAAACTATTGTAAGAAAATTTAACTTGAGGTAATACCAAGTATGGTGCAGGAGCACCCTAGGTCCAAGCTAGGTCCAATAGGTGAAAATTGGTATTTTATTTCCAATTGATGTTACCACATTTAATAAGGTATTTTGTGACCATTTTGGGCTAGTTGGAGTCAAGTTTGGGGTTCTAGATGTTAGTAGGTGTCAAACTGTAAAAGTTGTCAAAAATGCACATTGTTGTCAAGCAACTTTTGACATTATTTTGGCATAAAGTGTCATAGTGAGGTCCTAATTTGAAAAGTGGTTAGGGGCCATTGGAAAATGATTGGGAAAATTAAATTTCTTTTTTCCATTGACCCAAGGGGTTCGATGGATGTTGTGGAAGTGGAACATTCAATAAATCTCATTGTTTTCTGTATTTTGGATGTAGTTTTGCTACTCTATTGTTTCACATGTACTTGTACGGATTCATGATGCCATGAAACTAATTGGGAATGATTATAGTTTGAGTTATCTTAAATTTTCATTTTGTGGAATTAATTTTCATCCATATTTTTAGAAGATACAAGCAATTATTTCTATGCGGGTTAAAACCCTACCTAGGTTAACTAGAGACAAAGAAAAATGCACAAAACACCATTCCACTAGTGAAATATTCTAAAACTTGGTGGAATGGTTTTTAAATAAATTATTTTAACTATACAAAATTTTTAGGGATAGGGGAGAAGGTTTTCGTATGGAAAAGTGATGCCCTAGACTTGATATCTCTATGTATCAAGCTAAAACTCATAGTGGGACAACTAAATTTGCATTGTATCCATACAAGAGAGTTTGGAACCATTGAAGTATGTTAGAAGGTGTGTATGAACCTTTCCCAGACAAAATATATTCTTTAACACCCCTTTTGGTATCATTTGGGAGACCAAACATAAGCCGTCCTTAAGCCTATAAGCCTAATTAGGCCTAATTTCAATTGTAACAGTTAATATTTGACCTTGTTTGTACAAATGAGCCTTATCTCATTTCAAAGTATGTTTTGTAAGGGCCAAATGGGTGTCCAAATATGTGTCTAAATTTTGATGTTCATTCCTACTTCAAAATTTATGTACAAATAAACCTATTACGAGGGCTACAAGGACTAATGGTGATTTGTGAAGGAAGGGTGTAGTGTGATGACCCAAATGCCCTCATAAGTGGATGGTTGAAATTTTGACATCATTTCTACCCATGATTTCCATCAAATTGGTAATTGAGTATAGGATGATCAAAGAGGGAACAAGTTGAAGTGAAAAGGAATAAAGATGCCTCCAAGAGGGAACCTAGTGGCTAGAGAGGTAAATGAATTGAAGGAGAGGCATGCCAGATAAATGAGGGAAATGAAATAATTGATTGAAGCCCTTAAAGGAAGGCTTGAAGGAGTAGAGAAAAACCAAAGAAGAGGTGTGTTCTCAAGGGATGAAAGTGACCAAGAAGAAGAGGAAGAAGAAGGGGGGGAAGAGGGAACTTCCCAAGAAGGACAACCAAAGGAGTTGGACCCTGAGGAATTGAGAATGACAAGGCTGTTGAAGGAGTGAAGGGAGATAGTCACAAGATCAAGGTGGATTTACCCATGTGTGGAGGGAATATAGATGATGAAGAAGTTTTGGATTGGATAGGGGCCTTAGACAACTACTTTGAGTATGAGGATGTACCCGAGGAACAAAGGGTAAAATTGGTCAAAACCAAATTGAAGGGCCATTCTTTGTTATGGTGAGACTATGCCTAGGTTGAGAGGAGAAAGAAGGGCAAGTCAAATATTATTTCATCGGATAGGATGGTTGCTAAGATCAAAGGTGTAGCGTCCTAAAATTGCGACACTTGCAATTTCGACTGCATTTCGGTCTTCACGATGGCGACGCAACACGCAACCTGAATGGAGACCCCAAAACTTGCTCACGACACTGAAAACTGCATTTTTCAAGCACCATTGGCCTGAACCTCCTTGCACCCCGCTGTCCCGGAGGTGGTACCAGAGCGCCCAGTGCCCTGGTCCCTGGGTCCTATTTTGGGCCCGGTTTCCTAAGTGATATCGGGTCTTTTTGATTGCAATTTGGAAATATACTTCCCTGGTCGGCCTAAGGTTGGGAAAATCAGTCTATCAACCCTAATTGACAAGTATATAAACTACATTTTCCTCTTTCATTCGATATGATGGAAAAAGGCGTGGAAACTATACTCAAGCATTCAAGCATTCAAGCATTCAAGCAATTGATCATTCCAAGTCTCCATTCAAGGCTAAGTGTTGCATTCAAGTCAAGGATTCAACCATTGAAGAGGAGATCACTTATTACATGCTACATACTACAATATACAACATCTAAACCTTCACACATAAGGATACCAACATCCTTAGAACAAGGTATTAGTACTTGTTTTACAATCATTTACATTTACAGCTCTTGCTCATTTCTTGGTTAATTCCAAAACCGGGGTTTGACCTAAAGGCAAACCCCTAATCCCTAACCCCCCAATCATCTTCGATTTTCTGTGTGTAGGTTGCAGGTACGCGGCTGAGATTGAAGATCTAGAATCCTTGTGCAGAGACGAACCAATCCCACTTCGTTTCGCGGATTTTTCGGAGGACCGTGGCGCCGGGCGCCATCGTCCCGACAACTTTTTCTCAAATTTGCAGGACAGCGCCGTATCGACATTCTACTGCTAATTCCAGGTCCGCAGCTTCATCCTATAACCCGAACTCAGTTTATAAGCGAATCTTTATGACTTTCTATGCATCCTTAGCTTAATTTCCTTAATCAACATTCTTTACAAAAGAGGGTAGCCTTGCTTTCCGAACCCTTGAAATTCATTTAGCATCCAATCTTGCATTGCGTGGGATTGGATCTTATGAGTTTCAACCCCTCTTTTGAATGTAAAGTCTCTCCCCTAAGTGAAAACCCATCGAATCCTAGCGAACCTCCCTTCTCTCTCCTCGGAGTTAGAAGAGGGGAGACCAACTAGGGTTCGACTGCGATTTTCCGCTTTACATTTTGGTGAACCTGACGTGAACATCCTTTCTGATTATTCATGATTAGATCTGAAAATTGATTCCTTGATTACATTTCCATGTTTGATCTTTTGCAAAATTTTAGAGGTGATTGCATAAAAACCCTAAATTTTCTTTTTTGAACATTGAACTTGCGAAATGTTTAATTATTAATGCTTGCTTCAGATCTGCTTTTCTATTATAAATTATCAATTCATATCTGTACTTTAATTTTGAAAATTAAGTGGTTAAATGTCAAAACCCTAATTTTTGAAACCCTCTTAGTTCAACCTTTATCTGACAATTTGACCGATCAAAACATCTCCAAATCAGCTGTAACTTTGGATTCTGTAATAAAATCACAATATCTTGCATCCCTGAAAATTTGGAAAAAAGTTGTGAGGACCGTGTTGCACTCCGAGCGCCATCGTCCCCGACATTTTTTCCAAAATTTCGGGAGCGAGATCTTGCTGTATTTTCCTGCTAAAATCCAGAATTTTGGCTGATTTTGTCAATTATAACACTTTCAAAATTACAGTCAAAGTTGGTCTTGTGATTGCTTGGTTTAAGGCTCCTAATCATTCAAAAATTGTTGAAATTGAAATTTTGTGTCAAAATTGTGTTTGCATTCATTCAAAATTTCAGTGCTTTATTCAAATTCTTGCATTTTGTGACTTTTGAAATTAAGTGCCTAATTACAACAACTTCGATTTCCGCTTTCAAAATTGAATTTTGCGTGAAATTGAGTCAATTTTTAAATTTCAAAACTTGCACTGCTTTTGACATTCCCTCTAAAATCATAAAATTCAAAATTTCAGTTTCCCTCTCTTTTTCAAAATTCAAAATTTTGCATTTTTCGACAATCTTGATAGGGTTTAATTTTGAGATTGCAACTTTAATTTGGCCTATCTATAGATCATAAAATCACTCAATTTTTTCAGATTAGCTCTAAAATCATCATACCTTTCATCCCTGCAAATTTTGAAAAAAGTTGCAAGGAGCGTGTTGCACTCCGAGCGCCACGGTCCCGGACATTTTTTCCGAAATTTCGGGAGACTGTTGTGATTGCATTTAACAGCTTAAATCTGGAAGATTGGCTGTTTTTACTGAAAATTGCTACCTCTAAATTCAAAATCTTTTCTCTCTCTCTAGTGCATGAGTTTTACAACAAAAATCCCTACTTACACTATTCCCGTTAGACGAAGCCGTAGAATTAAGTCTTTCCGAGGTTTAACTACTGAGGAGATGGAACCTAATTTGAGTAGCCTTTTTAACGAGGACATGGGTAATTCCTCTAATCCTCCGAATGATGAAGAAGCTCCCCATGAAGTTTCTGTTGAACAACTTTCCAAATTGGATAACCAATTTGATGATTTTCACCAATGGATGTCTCATGAGTATCCCGATAGTCAAGCTCTTCCTTTAATTGAGGGTCTAAAACGCATGCTTCAAAGTGATAAGAATGGAATTGATATTTTGCATGGTATTTCACACATTGTGAATTCGAACGTGATGCCTATGAAGAGTTGTGCTGAATCTTTAGGTTATACACAACCTCCTACACAAGACAATCATTCTATTCCTTTGACCACTTCTATTGCTAGTTTACCTACCTTTACATCAAACATCATGGCTACCTCTATACAAGACATTCCTCCTGTGATCACTAGTCATGGGGGCAATCCTCCTTCTTCAATTAACCCTATTCCTTCATTCAATCTGACTTCTTCATTCATTCCTTCAATAAGTGTTCCTATTACATCTTCACAAATGAACATGACACAAGGGGGCAATTCATTTAACCATTCCATTCCTCCTTGTAGTGTTCCTCCTATCCAATCATCTCCTATGGTTGACTATCATAGGGTACCACCACCTTACTCTTTACCTTCTTTCAATAACATCACACCTCCATCTCAATCTAACACACCTAATATGAACTCTTCGACTGAAGCTACCATTAATAATCTAGCACAAACTGTCTCTTCTTTACAGCAACAAATTGCCTCTATGAATCAATCTAAGTTTAGTGTGCCCACATTTGATGTTGTGAGCCCACTTTCTCTTGACATTGTTCGAGCTATTCCTCCTAAACATGTTGAAATCCCGCATTTTGAGCTTTATAATGGTAAAGGAGATCCTCTAACACATGTTAAGACTTTTCAAACAATTTGTACTGATTTTGCTTATGACCAAAGGTTGCTTGCAAAACTGTTTACCAGAACATTAAGAGACAAATCCCTACAATGGTATTGCTCGTTGCCTTCTTATTCTATTACTTCTTTCGAACAACTTGCAAATGCTTTCATTCAACAATTTCAAAACAACATAAGTCCTAAAGTTACTTTGATTGATTTAATGCATTGTAAACAAGGTGTTAAAGAAAAAGTGACTGATTTCATTGATAGATATAAGCATTTGTATGCTCAAATTTCTTTTCCAGTGCCTGATAATGATATTCAAAGAATCTTTATTTCTAATTTGCGAAAAGATATTCGAGACAAACTTCTATTTTCTGAGTTTACTTCTTTCCAACAGTTGTGCGCCACTCTTCACAATTATCAACTGACTGTGAGTCAAATGGAACAATCACATCCTATGGCTCCGAGTGATAAGGGTGATAGCAGTCAACAACCATTTGGGAAGTTTAAACCGAACAGAGATTCCATCAAATTCAATGAAAACATCATTAACAACAATGTGAATGCAGCATCAGGTGTGCCTCCTATTTCTAAATTTTTCAGGAAAGAAAGAAATTATACTCCTTTGAATGAATCATTGCATGGTATTATGAATAAATTATTGGAACAAAATGTGCTTACTCTTCCTCCTATAAGGCAAATTGATCCTGCAAAGATTACTTCACCTTATTTTGATCACAAAGCTTTTTGTCACTTTCATCGTCAGCCTGGGCATGATACTGAAAAATGTTTTTCTTTAAAGGGTAAAATTCAAGATTTGATTGATAATAATACTATTTCTATTTCTGGAGTGAATGATAAAGGCAACACATCTGTAGCTCCTCCTAACCAAAATCTTCAGATTTTTACTGATTCATTACCTTCTCATACCTCTCATACCTCTAATGCGATTGAGGCTAATGATTCCTCTTTCTCATCTGATGGTCTTGTGTCTATGACTCCGAATGTGATTAACTTTGTAGAGCAGCAAGAAATCCCTAAAGAACCTTCCATTACATTTGATTCCAGTGAAACCATTAGAGCACCTGATGGTCCGTTATACATAGTTGCAAAAGTTAAGAATACACCTTGCCGTGGAGTGCTTATTGATCCTTCGTGCATGGTTAATGTTATTACTGAAGAATTCCTTTTTACTTTGCAATTGAATCAAGTGATCTATGACAAAACAGATGTGATTGTGAAACTATTTGATGCATTTTCTTCTCCTGCAATTGGTTCTATTACATTGCCTATTGAGGTCCATAATAAATCTCTTGATGTGAACTTTGCTATTATTCCTTCTTCCGAACAATTTCATGTGAAGCTTGGCTATCCTTGGCTATCTTCCATGAAAGCTATTGCTTCTCCTATTCACAAGTGTTTGAAATTTCCCCATAATGGTGAAGTCGTTACTGTCAATCATAGTCTCTTTAAACCAGCTGAAAGAACTTCTAGTGTTCCTATAGATTACTTTTGGCCTAAACAATTCCAATCTCTTCCTCCGCGAAGTGATCATCTTTTCAAATCTTATCAAAAGTGGAAAACAGATATGATCCTATCTCTAAGTGAACCTAGAACACCTAAACTTGACATTCCTATCATTCTTGAGAAGGAAATTCTTCCTTTGAAAGACACAACTAATGTCTTTCCCCAAGAAGATTCCCAACCTGTCCCCATGGATGTGACTATGTCTATGCCTAATAAATCTTCTAAAAGTAGACCTATACCTCCTCATCATGATGGACTTGGTCTTCTTCCTAAACCAAGAATTCTTCCCTTATATGGAGCAGTTCCTCCTCCTGCCTTCTATAGAGAGAAGAGACCTTCTTCTTCTCCTATTATCCAGCCTAAGAGACCACAACCTAAACATCCAAGTGATAGGGATGAGAACATTCCTCCTCCTCTATCTTCTACACTTCCTACTAAGACTAGACGTAATCGTTCTGCACGGGAACGCCGACGAAAGCGTCATCTTAGGGCTCAAACAGCTGCTTCTCAAACTTTACAATCTCCAAAAACACCTTCAACAAGCATTATTCCATTTTCTCCTCAGCCGGATATTGAGCCTAAATTTCCTAAACATAAGATGCATGATGGTCTTGATCCTGTGCGAGTTAAAGATCCTATTTTTATAAATCTTGATGATGATATAGATGAAAATGTTATACATGATGAAAATGTTACTCCTCTTGCTTCTGATAGCGAATATGAACTTGTTGATGTTGATAACCATTTATCTAATGAATTTTCTAAAGCACTTATCCTAGCTCCTAGACAAGAACAATGTGGCTCGGAACATGAACATAGCCCTTGTTTGGATCTTGTGATAGCTCCATCTGCTGTGTTGGATGTTCCTCCTCTAGCGTGTTCCCTGCCTTCCCGAAACATTGATCAGCAAGATCGGGGGGTAGATGACGTGCTAGACTAGTTACATTAGCATGGCAGATTCTCTCCCCCTCCCTTTTGTTACTTCTTCTATATGTTATTCTCATTCTTCTATTTGTCGTCCTTAGTGTTGTCTACTTGAGGATGATGCAAAGCATTGAGATCTCTCGATCTCTCTCATGTTGACTCAAAAGACACATGTGTTCCCTTCTTCTAGGTGACCTTCCTTGATTGGGGAATGAAGAACAATTATGCATACATACATATGATATATACATGACTTATCATACAGCATACTGACCCCGAGGAAAGCGAAGTCACCTCGTGCTTTGTGTTTTGTGTCTATTATCCTTGGGTTTATCTCACACTTGAGGGCTAAATCTGTGCGATAACGTGCTCCTTTTCCTTTCTCATTTCTTATGTGTATCACTACGTTAAAACAATCACCCCCGTTGAGGCGTGTGCGATCGCTTTAACGTAGGGGGGCATACACCCTGTCTATCCTTTCAAAGATACTTGAAAATTTCTTGGCAAACTTAGCTTTGTCTTGAAGATTTTTGGTATTTCTTTTGCATGACTCATAGTGAGGGAACCTTACTACTGACAGTCATGGTTCTCCCTCATGATCTTCCCTTTTACTTTGTCAATCGAAGTCGTAAGATCCTTAGTCCACTGGGGGCTTGGTGTATCTTGCCTCCTTGACGTGGTGAAAGTCTTTCAATGTTGTTTCCTTGTACTTTACCGGAAGTATGAGCATACATACTCCCGCTAAAGTGGGGGCTAAATGTAGCATCCTAAAATTGTGACACTTGCAATTTCGACTGCATTTCGGTCTTCACGATGGCGACACAACACGCAACCTGAATGGAGACCCCAAAACTTGCTCAGGACACTGAAAACTGCATTTTTCAAGCACCATTGGCCTGAACCTCCTTGCACCCCGCTGTCCCGGAGGTGGGACCAGAGCGCCCAGCACCCTGGTCCCTCAGGACAAGGGCGCCCAGCGCCCTGGTCCTCCAGGACCATGGCGCCCAGCGCCCTGGTCCCTGGGTCCTATTTTGGGCCCGGTTTCCTAAGTGATATCGGGTCTTTTTGATTGCAATTTGGAAATATACTTCCCTGGTCGGCCTAAGGTCGGGAAAATCAGTCTATCAACCCTAATTGACAAGTATATAAACTACATTTTCCTCTTTCATTCGATATGATGGAAAAAGGCGTGGAAACTATACTCAAGCATTCAAGCATTCAAGCATTCAAGCAATTGATCATTCCAAGTCTCCATTCAAGGCTAAGTGTTGCATTCAAGTCAAGGATTCAACCATTGAAGAGGAGATCACTTATTACATGCTACATACTACAATATACAACATCTAAACCTTCGCACATAAGGATACCAACATCCTTAGAACAAGGTATTAGTACTTGTTTTACAGTCATTTACATTTACAGCTCTTGCTCATTTCTTGGTTAATTCCAAAACCGGGGTTTGACCTAAAGGCAAACCCCTAATCCCTAACCCCCCAATCGTCTTCGCTTTTTTGTGTGTAGGTTGCAGGTACGCGGCTGAGATTGAAGATCTAGAATCCTTGTGCAGAGACGAACCGATCCCACTTCGTTTCGTGGATTTTTCGGAGGACCGTGGCGCCGGGCGCCATCGTCCCGACAACTTTTTCTCAAATTTGCAGGACAGCGCCGTATCGACATTCTACTGCTAATTCCAGGTCCACAGCTTCATCCTATAACCCGAACTCAGTTTATAAGCGAATCTTTATGACTTTCTATGCATCCTTAGCTTAATTTCCTTAATCAACATTCTTTACAAAAGAGGGTAGCCTTGCTTTCCGAACCCTTGAAATTCATTTAGCATCCAATCTTGCATTGCGTGGGATTGGATCTTATGAGTTTCAACCCCTCTTTTGAATGTAAAGTCTCTCCCCTAAGTGAAAACCCATCGAATCCTAGCGAACCTCCCTTCTCTCTCCTCGGAGTTAGAAGAGGGGAGACCAACTAGGGTTCGACTGCGATTTTCTGCTTTACAAAAGGCAAGTTCTTTCCTAGTGACCATGCCATCCAATGTATAGAACACTTCAAAATATTAAACAAAGGGAGATGGATGTCAAAGAATATACCTAGGAATTATACAAGTTAAGCATCAGGATAGGTCACATGGAGGATTATGTGGAGAAGGTGGCTAGGTATATGAATGGAAATCAAGGTTGAGGACAAACTAAAGAGAAGACAAGAAAATAAAATTAGGGATATGTGAAGAGGTTTCAGAGGTAGAGGCACATAAAATGGTAGAGGGTAGACCCCAAAATCTCAAGGGGAAACAAGAAACTATCAAGAACAAGGGGTAGATTAAAGAGGTGGATGTAGGGGAAGAAGACATAATAATAGAGGCAGATTTGGAGGTCAAGGAAGAGGCTCCAATGGTTTCATGAGAATATGCTACAAGTATCATAAGGTGGGACATCAAGCATGGCAATGTATGGACAACCAAACCACCACTTCATTTGGCGGGGAAAGAAGAAATCAGGTTGCTCAAGTAGATGATAGTGAGAGTGTAAACTCTCCATCAAACAATGTTGGACTATAGGTTTGTGAATCACTCATGATAATGAGGAATTTGATCAAGGTACTAGCAAAGAAGGAGCCACCACAAAGGAAATATCTCTTCAGAATAACCTATAAGTGTTGCAAGGTGGTTATAGATTCAGGCAACACAATTAATTTGGTGTCTATAGAGATGGTAGAGAAATTCAAGTTGAAAATGATTCCTCATACCACTCCCTATAAAGTTTCTTGGCTTAAAAAGGGTTAACAAGTAGTGGTCAATGAACAAGCTTGAGTGGATTTACATATAGGAGGTTATAAGGACAAATTTGTATGTGATATAATACCAATGGATGTGCACCATTTTCTATTGGGAAGGCCTTGGCAGTATGATAGGAAGGAATTCCATGATGGTAGGGATAAAACCTACACCATAGAAAAGGATTGGGTTTCTTTTACCCTTACACCATTGAAGGAGAAAGGCCTAGATGCACAAGTAGGCCATAGTGTGATGTTGGTCAATGAGAGAGAGTTCCTATAGACTATGAAAGATGAGAACCTAGGATTTGCAATCATTGTAAGGCCTCAATTTAAAAAAGAAGAAGCAAGAGTTACCTTTGGAGGTACAAACATTGTTGAAAATATATTAAGATATTGTAGTGGATGAGATCCCTAATGCATTGCCACCTATGAGAGATATTAGTCATTATATTGACTTCATCTTGGGGGCTAGTTTTCCCAACAAAGCTATCTACAAAATGACCCCATAGAAAAATGAAGAAATAAAGAGACATGTGTAAGAGATTCTTGACAAAGGGTTGATTAGGGAGATGCTCCATAGTCCTAGCACCCAAGAAAGGAGGTGAGTGGAGGATGTGCACTGATTCCAAGACCATCAACAAGATCACCATAAGGTATAGATTTCCTATTCCAAGAATTGAGAATTTAATGGATTGTTTTGGGGGTGCATGTTAATTTTCTAAAATTGATCTTAAGAGTGGCGACAATCATATTATAATTAGACTAGGTGATGAGTGGAAGACAATTTTTAAGACAAATTAGGGGTTGTATGAATGGTTGGTAATGCCTTTTTACTTGTCCAATGCTCCTAGTACCTTTATGCGGTTGACGAATGAAGTGTTCAAGCCCTTCATTGGTAAGTTTGTTGTTGTTTACTTAGATGGTATTATTATGTTTAGCAAGACTAAAGAGGAGCATTTGTAGCATTTAGATATGGTTTTGAGGAAATCACATGAGGAAAAGCTAATGATAGATTTTAAGAAGTGTAAATTCCTAAAAATAAAACTAGTTTGCCTTCATTTTGTGGTTACTAATGACACTTTGAAGATGGAACCTAGCAAGGTGGAGGTAATCCTCAGTTGCCATACTCCTAAATAAATGGATGAGGTAAGAAGCTTTCATGGTTTAGCAAGCTTTTATAGAAAGTTTATAAAAGGTTTTAGTCATGTGTGTACTCCTACGATAAATACAATTAAGGGTGATATAATGAAGACATTTGTTTGGTCTAGTGAGGCCAATAGGAGTTTTGAATACTTGAAAATAAGAGTGGTTGAGTAGCCTACATTGGCCTTACCTGAATTTGACAAGGTTTTCACCATTGGATGTGATGCAAGTGGACATGCTATAGAGGTTGTATTGAGCCAAGAAAACAAGCCCATTGCCTTCTATAGTGAGAAGTTGAATGAAGATAAACAAAGTTATTCTTCTTATGACCTTGAAATGTATGCCATGGTACAAGCATTAAAAAAATGGAGACAATACTTGCTTCCTAAAGAGTTTATAGTCTTTACTGATAATCATGCATTACAATATTTGAATAGTCAAGAAAAACTTAGTCATAGGCATGTAAAGTGGGTTGTGTATTTCCAAGGTTTCACTTTTACCATTAAGCATAAGAAGGGTCAATGTAATAAGGTGGCTGATGCACTTAGTAGAAGGAATTTAATGATACAAGAAATTCAATTGCATAGTGTGGGAGTTGATCCCTTAAGGGGTATGTACATTGATGATGAATATTTTAAAAACATTTATGCAAGTTGTATGTAGCCTTGTAGTAGTAACAATGAGAAATGGTTGGATTTTATTATTTAAGATGGTTTTATGTTCAAAGGGGCACAATTATGTATTCCTAAATGTTCTATGAGGGATAACTTGATCAAGGAGAAGCATTGTGGCAGCCTTGTAGATCCCTTTTGTTTGGACAAAACTTTGGAGTAGGTAAGGAGGCATTATTATTGGCCAAGGATGCAAAGGAGAAATGTACCATTTGTTAAAGGGCCAAGGGAACAATCACTAATGCAGGATTATACCAACCACTTCCCATTCCTAATAGACCTTGTGAATTAGTCAACATGGACTTTGTAATGGGCTTACCTAGAACTCAAAGAGGATTTGACTCAGTATATGTTGTTGTGGACAAATTTTCTAAGATGACTCACTTCATACCTTGTAAGAGTACTAATGATGCTTCATATATAGCAAGTCTTTTCTTTAAAGAAGTTGTTAGAATTCAAGGTTTACCCCTTAACATTGTTTCAGATAGAGAGTAGTAGATTTGTGGGCCATTTTTGGAGGACTTTGTGGAAGAATTTGGGCACTGATTTGAGTTTTAGTTATGCCTGTCACCCTCAAACTGATGGGAGACTGAAGTGGTGAATAGAAGTCTTGAGAACCTTCTGAGATGCCTAACTAAAGAACATACCACACAATGAGATATGATCTTACCCCAAGCAGAGTTTTATTATAATGACTCAGTCAATAGAAGTGTTGGGAAGAGTCCATTTGAAATTTGTGTATGGGTTGCAGCCTAGGGGTGTCTTTTAGTTGAGAAATGTAAGTGGAATGGAGAGAAGGAGAGGATTTTGTTGTAGTTATGTAGGACATACACAAACAAGTCAAGGACACTCTTCAAAAGAGTGTAGAGAAGTATAAACAAGTTGCAGATATGAAGAGAAGAGAAGTTCATTTCAAACTGGGAGACTTAGTTTTGGCACATCTGAGAAAGAAGAGTTTTTGTAGAGGGCAATATTCCAAACTCCAAATGAAGAAGATTAGGCCATGTAGAGTGATGCACAAATTTGGAGAGAATGCCTATGAGATTGAACTTCCTCTCGGGATAGCAATTTCTCTTATTTTTAATGTTTCAGATCTTTACCCTTATAAAGGGGATGTGGTTGCAAGTTCACATGCAGGTTCAGCTGATGATTGGATCAAGGATCTTCCTCCAAGCCAACCCTTAGAGTTGTAATGCATCTTAGATACCAAGGAACTCAAGCGAACAAGGCACAAGGTCTACTACCAATACTTGGTGAAGTGGAGAGGTCTTCCAATGGAGGATTCCTCTTGGATGACAGAAGAAGATATTGTGAAGCATGGATGCACTGTTGCAAGTCTCTCCTCAACTAGAACTTGAGATTTATTTTGCCCTTGGGATTATGGTGCAGAAGCACCCTAGGTCTAAGCTAGGTTCAATAGGTGGAAATTGGTATTTTGTTTCCAATTGATGTTACCACATCTTATAAGGTCTTTTGTGACCATTTTGGGTCAGTTGGAGTCAAGTTTGGGGTTCTTGGTGTTAAGAGGTGTCAAATTGTAAAAGTTGTCAAAGTTGTACATTGTTGTCAAGAAACTTTTGAGATTATTTTGACATAAAGTGTCATAATGAGGTCCTAATTTGAAAAGTGGTTGTATGCTTAGAAGTGTGGAATCCTGCAAATGAGAAACAAATCAAGCACACTAATGAAATATTATATTAGAATTAGAAATCATAAACAAGTTAGTGAAACAATATCTCTAAAACCATCTCATTGTTCTTTATCTCCAAGGATCCTTCAAATCAAGGTGGCTCTTAGCTTGGAAGAGCACTTTATCTCTAGGATGACTACCTAAAGAACGAGGGATAATATGATAAACATATCTAAATTAAAGTGCAACTAAGATCTTAGCATTTTCTATTGATATGTAACTATGATATGGTATAAGATAACAAGATTAGTATGATATTAAGCTAGCATGAGTATGATATGAAGTTGATATTGATCTAGAATGAAAATGAAACTAACATGATAAGCTAGAACATGATAAAAATATATGCTATGATCTATTCAAATGATATAAAATGCTTAGAGTTATGTGATTATAGTGTAGATGCATAAAAACTTGGATATGGATTATGAAAAAAGTGAGTCCTATTTATAGGGAAAATAGGGAAATGGATGGTTAAGATTCAATAATCTTAACAAAGTCTAGGATTGAAAGTTACTCAATCCATGTTTACAATTTTCACCAATGAAATGGTGACATTTGTCAATAAGAGGTGGGTTGAGAGGAGATGTAAGAGGCATTAAATGCCCGAGAAGACATGAGGGTCACCCTAGGAGAGTGTGGTTAGGGTTAATTAGGATTAACTGGTGGATAAAGATTTTACCCAAAGGGCAAACTCTTTTGCAAGGGTTAATAGGATAACTAGGGTAAAAGAAATGAGTGTTTGATGATACCCTTGGGTTAGATCGGGGTTGAGTTAGAGAGAAAGTCTCTAATCATGTGGTAAGGTTGAGTTAACCATTAATGGTTTGGAAGACTTTGGAGACAAATTTGTAAGAGCCTTACAAATTTGGGGAACTCAATAAGTTAAATTGTTGAAGAGATAAAGTTTTTAATGTATTTAGAAGACTTTCATCCAAACTTGGAGAAGTGACTTCCCCAAATTTAGGGATGTGACATGATTAGAAGACTTAAGGCTAGTTAAGTGGGATTAGAGGGATTCTAGAAGGATGCTTAGGATGCAAGTGGGAGATATTAGGATTTTAATTAAAATAAAATATTTATTTCAACTAGAAATGAGTGCAACTTGCATTTGTAGGAAAGTGCAAGTGGAGGGGGGTTTTATAAATAAATTTGATTTATTTATATGCAATAAGATGAATTTAATTAAATGTAAATTTAATTAAAATGTGGAAAGAGAATCTAATTAAATAAATAGAATTTATTTAATTAATGGAAGAAAGGGGATTTAATCAAATATTGTATTTAATTAATGGCTAAATAGAAGAAAAGGGGATATTAATTAAACTTTAGTTTAACTAATAGGTGAATAAGAAATAATTAAACAAAATAAAATTCATTTAATTAGATGCTCCATTTTTAGTCGTCTATAGTGGTTAGGGACCATTGGAAACTAATAGGCCTTTAAATTTCTTTGTTCCATCAACCCAAGGGGTTGGATGGATGTTGTGGAAGTGGAACATTCAATAAAGCTCATTGTTTTTTGCATTTTGAATGTAGTTTTGCTGCTCTACGATTTCACACATCCTTGTACAGATTCATGATACCTTGAAACTAAATGGGGATGATTCTAGTCTAAGTTAACTTTCATATGCATCTGGTGGCATTCATTTTCATCAAGATTTGCAGAAGATACATGCAATTCTTTCTAGGTGAGTTAAAACCCTACCTAGGTTAACCAAAGACAAAGAAAAATGCACAAAATACCATTCCACAGGTGAAATATTTTGAAACTTGGTGGAATGGTCTATAAATACATTATTTTCATTATGCCAAAGTTTTAGGGATAGGGGAGAAGGTTTGCCTATGGAAAAGTGATGCCCTAGGCCTGATATCTCTATATATCAAGTTGAAACTATTAGTGGGAAGACTAAATTTTCATTGTATCCATACATGAAAGTTTTGAACCTGTAACATCATAAAAATGCACCTCTTAGAATTTTCAACTAGATTTGGGTCTTCACCTTAGTGTTTGCACCCCTTGGCCTAATCAGAGACCTAAATATGCTCATGCACATCAAAAACACATTGCAAATCAACCCTCCACTCTTCCTACACCTTGATCCTGCCCCAAAATAGGGCAGGACTAGGGTGTGGAGCCCTAGGATCCACTGGGACCAGAGTGTGGCACCCTGGGATCCCCTATTTGGGACCTCCCTTGATCCTCTCCCCTTGGACCTAACTCAAATTTGAAGCAGGAATTCCCCCCTATGTCGGCTCAAGTCAAAAAATCAATCAATTAAACCTAGTGGAAAGTATATACGAAGGATTTCCCCTCTCATTTGGCATCATATCAATAAAACACAAGATCATGAAATTACATCAAGCATTCAAGAGATCAAGCATCCGAGCATTCAAGAGAAATAGAGCATTTTCATTCTTCCTTGAAGCTTTGGAGTAGTAATAGAGACAAGATTTCAAGCATTGAAGATGAGATCAACATTCTACTTCATAAAACCCTAATTTCATGTGGAGGCAAGCAAAAATTCACAATGAGGTATAAGCATTTCAATTTCAGTCAATTCAACATCCCCTCAAAGAGGAGGATTTCTACTTTCAGTCATTTCATTTACATTATTTTGACCACTTGGTTAATTCCAAAACTAGGGTTTGATATAAAGACAAACCCCTATTCCCAACATATTTCCCTTTCTTTCTATGTGCAAGAAATAGGTGTGCAGTTGTACTTCTGGAATTAAGATTTATTCGCAGAGATGAAAAAAATTCTTTTCAATGCGCAAAAAGTTTAAAGGATCGATAGGAGGGCGCCCCTTTTTGACACACTGTCCCTATAAATTTTTCTGGATTTCGTAGAGAAGCTTCGATCATCTCAAAATTCTCAGACCTAGGTGCATGGCTGAATCCTGAATCTGTAGCTCACTATTTTTGCATACTTTGTATCCATTTTCAGTACTTTGTCTTAATCCAATCAATCAACTTACAAAACAGGGTCAATTGCATTTTAATTCATTCTAATCCACTTAGTATTCAATCCTTGCATCCTTTGGGGTTGGATATAGTAGATTCATCCCCCTCTTTTGAATGTAAAGTCCCTCCCAAGTGAAAATTGAACCTTAGTTAAGTTCCCATCTTTCTCCTAAGTGGTGAATTTGGCTAAGGTTCCCAATTTTCCACTTTACAAAACCATTGAAGGATATTATAAGGTGTGTATGAATCCTACATAGACTAAATATATGCTTGAACACCCATTTTGGTATCATTTGGGAGACCAAACATAAGCTGTCCTTAAGCCTATAAGCCTAATTAGGCCTAATTCCAACTGTAACAATAAATATTTGACCATGTTCGTGCAAAGGAACCCTACCTCATCGTGAAGTATGTTTTGTAAGGGCCAAATGGGTGTCTAAATATGTGTCTAAATTTTTATGGTCATGCCTAATTCAAAATTTATGGACAAACAAACTTATTAGGAGGGCTACAAGGACTAGTGGTGATTTGTGAAGGAAGGGTGTAGTGTGGTGACCCAAATGCCCTCCTAAGTTGCTTATTGAAATTTTGACATCATTTCCACCCCTTCTCTACATAAAAGTCCCATTGTCTTGGTTTCTTTCTAACAATACACCTTAACAAACTTCCCAAACTTTGATTTACTTCCTTTGTTTATGTTGATGGTGTTGTTAGCATGACCAAATCCGAGTGAATGACAATTAATCATGCCTCTTGAAAAGTAAGAAAATTCACTCCAAGGTTCCTTTTAATCTAGGTCTTGACCATCTGAAATAACCTAGTGGCTTATATGATTGTTTTATGAGGGGTGTTTGTTGGTATTTAACTTTTTATAAGCTTGGAATTAAGTATTTGAATTCTTTCTACTTCTTTGACTATGAAAATATGGAAAATATATAACAATATGAATCTATTAATCCATTCATATTTCAACACAAGAAGATATGAAAATATGAATTAATTCTTAAATGGTTTGAACTATTCTAAAATGCAATTTTAAAGAAAAAGAAAAAGAAATAGGTAAACATAAAGTAAACACAATCTATACAAATTTATTGGTAGATTTCATCCACTTATAAGATCCAAATGATTTGAAATAATCAAACAAAACCAATTCTATGTTAACCAGTATACACATAGTTAATCATGACATTGGTATAATCATTTGGGAAAAATAAAGAACTAATATTTCAAGCTTCATCAAATCAGAATGTCATTAATCATCCTTAGATCCAAGACAAAACTATATGTAATCACATTCAATCATTTATTCTAAAGAATACCAATACTATAGATCAAAATATCATTCAACATCAATAGGCATTAACCTTTGTATCAATGAAGCTTCAAAAAGTGCACAAAATTTTGTAGAAATATCACGCTAAAGATTGCATTTTTTTTGCAACAAAAATGATTTCCAATCCCTAACTTAGATGCTAATAATGTTTTATGATCCAAAATTTATCGATTTTGGATAAATTTAATTGGACAAAACTATGTAATAGAAAAAAACTTTCTATAGGCAACTATGAGTCATTCCTAGTTCCTATGCCTAGACAAAAATATCAACTTTGAAATATTAATGACTTGGAACTTTATACCTGGGCCATGTTGACTTATTATATGTATTTAAATAAATAATGAAGCAACACCAAAACTAGAGCTTGTGACTTCAATAAATTGAGAAGACTCCAGTTTGAGTGTCGACCATATCTAATAAGCTAGCATATGATGTATTATCTACTTTTATCTATTATCTCCACTATTTGGAGACACTTTCATAAAGGCCTAAAATATTTCATTCAAATAGTTGAGATTGGGTCCTTTGTAATAGTTCAATCTAACACTCTAAGAGTATGTTGAATTTTCTAATTTCTTCTTCACTTCTATGAAAGTTGCCATCTCCTCCTAAAATGCTTGTATTATTGCCTTCTTATCTATCAGTCTATCGATTGACTCCATTTAATACTGGCTAGTAAATGTTATCAAATAATTATTGAACAATCTTGGTAGGTATTCTCAATGAAATAGTTGTCTCCCAGAATGTACATGAAAGTCTTTCAATCAATTTTTCAATATTTGTTAATACCTTTGTAGACACTTAAAATTTACTATTGACATTTGGTCAATTTACCCCTTTTATTCCTCTATCCATATCATTTAGTAAATAAATAATCCATAATTATTTATTTAGACATTGATTTATTCTTCTATCCCCTAGCCCAACCCTCCTAAGTGAATTAATTTATCTATTTGACTATACCCTTTAGCCCTTCATCTATTTAATTAAATAAATCCCCACATTTATTTAATAAATCCACTTTTCCCTTTTCCTCTACATTTGAATTAAAATCAATTTTAATTCTCTTTTTCTCTGCAGTTGCCAAATCTTCTATCACCTTCACTTGACTCCTAATTACCCTTCCTAATCAGCCTAATTATTTCTCTAATCATGTACACATCCCTAATATATATGATTAGGGAGAGTCAACCCTTTCCATAAATGACCATCCAAGTTGCCCACTTAGCCTTAAAATCTAACCACTTTAGGAAGGGTACCCACATGGGTCCCTTCCCATTTGTCCCCTTCTAAGGAATTTAAATTCCTAAATTCCTTTTTCCCAAGTACTTGGAGTGTAGAGACAAGAAGTGCCTTTATGGAAAGGTCTTATCTACACTCCAAGTGTACCCCTTTTCCAACCACCTCTCCTCACCTCTTCTCCTAGATTGATCCTTGTCAAACTCTCATGAGATATGAGGACCAAGTGATCCTCAACCCTTGATCTCTACACTCAATCCCACCCATACATTTCTTCTTTGTCCATTCAATGTCAACACTTAGCCAATTTTTTCTCATTCTACCATGATCAATTACATGCATTTTTATCATTGAGTACTCTTATGTACCAAATTTGTGAGCACACATAAAATCTATCATTAGTAGGAAAATCATTGCATTTAGGGGATCAACATACTATTGGCAAGAGACACTGCACTGGAAGAGATAAGTTCTTGAGGAGTGTTTGGGTGTTGTCATTGATGGAAAATCAAACCAGGAGCTTCATCCGAATTATGTAGAATCATCCTACAAAAAGATCAAAGTTTACTTTGCTTAGGTCTAGAAGGTGGAAAATAGTGTTCGACAGAGTAAGAGTACATTGGGTAGAACTCAATTTTGGGTGCACATTTTTCTTGCAGTGGAAGAGGTAGTCAATTGGATGATTGGAATAGATTAGTCCATAATCCTAGCCTCCGTTATTGATTCTCGTGCAAGATTTAAGATTCAACATCTGACATTTTAGGAAGAATAGGGTTATTTGGGTGATTCATGGTGTAACGTGTTATGCAAAATATTTGGGATGATTTTGTTAATTGGTTCTGAGTTTGAGGTTGTCGAGCCGACATATGTGAAGCATATAATGAATTTATTTTGGCCCATAGGTGCATTAGTAATTGAATTGAGCCGACTCTTTTTTACACGTTTCATGTTTTGCTAATGTTTTTAGAGCCGACATGTTGGTGACCTAAAACAAGTGATGTAGATATATAAGACCGATCTATATGATCATTTTTGTGATCGATGTTGGTGTGTGAAGATTGTATGAGAATCTGTGCGGAGTATCATGTGCGCTATCTTTGGATTTATGCTCTAGTGTATGACAAAATAATAGAATAGAGTAGCATGCTATAACAATGGAAGTAAGAATTTGTGCTTAATTGGAACTACATTTTGTCATTCGTATATGCTATTCATCAGTTCAAACATTCAAGTTATTATTTGTAAAAATTTGTAGGACAATGGGTCCTCCGAGGGTTGTAGCCCTCTCATGTAACTGAGCAATGAGCTCTACGTAGTGTGACTAAATGCATGTGCATTCCCCTTTGTAATATTATTAAACTCTTGATCATAGTATTTTAATATTGTGGGTCTCAATCTCACTATGGTTAAACCCTTTCCAAGTTTCCACATAAAAATTCTGGTTTTATGGTTTTGTGCTTGTTTGTATTTAGTTTTCATACTTTACTTGTATTCATTTGCATCGAATGGTTTAAGAATCAGTTCAAGAAAGTTAAAAATTGCAGAACATTGATTCACGTCCCCCTCTTAGTGTTCATTCATTCCAACACATACTTCATTCTTGATGGATTTTGTGTTGGTTTGATCTCCCCTTGTCCTATTTTAAGTATTATCGGGCTTTGGAGGAATCATTCCCTCATTCACATTATTTCCCTGGGATGGAGATTGAGAATACCAATGTAATATCCTCATCATCCTACATCAAATCAAATTGTATCCTTTCATCTACTCAAGCCAAAACCACTCTTGAACCCCAATTTTGTTATATCAATATCACAAATAAAAATTATAGAGAATATGAGCTAAATGATGCTTTCACTATGGGAATCATGCCCCTGGATCTACATACTTATGGAAGACCTTCCTTACAAAAAAAATAAAAGGAACCTTTGGTAGTCGATTTTGGTTCCACCACTTTCCAATCAATTGGAGGCCAAAATCATGAGGCCATTGATAAATATATAAATCAATATATTTATAGAGATGAGCTAGAGCATAATGAGACACTTCTTGAATATTTCAAGAATTACCAAGGTGGAGTTTTGGGTCATGAAGAACAAGGCATGAGAAAGACTAATGAACTAGTTGAAAATCATAGAGAATAAGGACTTGGATATGGCTAAATCTCATGAGGCCTCAACTTTGGCAGGTCCTTAGATCGTGACATTGAGATGGTTTTTGCTATGGTAGACAAAATTCTTGAAGAGGGTATCAAGAGAGCCTATATATGATGATGATAAATATAAATATATATATATATATATATATATATCTTCCTTTTTTTATAACTCTATCATGACCATTTAATTCCCCCTTTTCCACCCTAAAATTAAGGGCTGAGATCAACAAGGGATCACCCATCTTGATACTTTTTCAGAATGATGACGCTATCCTAGAACTCATGGGCATCTATAAGCATACATTATGCTAAGAGAATAACAAAAAATGTGTCTATAAGATTGATCCACAAGCTTACTTTGGGGAAGAGGAAGTCCTTAGTTAAAAAAGTGAAAATAAAAAGTAAAATCAAAGATCTTCTAGTGAAAACCTCTTTGAGGCACGTTAAGATCAAGAAAAAGTAAAAATAAAGGATGTATCTTCTTGTAGTCTCATAAATTAATTTCATAATCTCCTACTGCTCATTTTAGTTTTCCCATTCCTCTAAACATTTTGGTACCTATTCTTTCCTTGAATTAATCTTCAACTCAAGAATATGAGTTCTATCCTATTTTAAAGCTTTGACAAATTTCTATTTGGGCCCTTATTTTAAGTCTATCGTTTCTCTTATTTTTGTTGGAGTTTTGCCATTGATGAAGGAGAATGTTGTTTTGGCTACCAATTTTCATTGATTTCAACATACTTTTGTTGCTAATCTAGTATTTTGGTGTTTCCGTCCATCATATTTTGTTCCGCAGTTGCAAATATGGATTTGTGGTTTGGGAAGTACACTCATGTATATCAAAAGTACCTATATTTCAGATTGTATGTTTTTTATATCTATGGAAGGTGAGATACATGGTTTGACAATTCAGTTTGTTAGTTGCTTAGTTCTTCCTAAACAAAACAGTGTGTTTTGGCATCTGCATTTCTTAATTGATTATTTTTTATTTTGTGGTTTTTGGGACGTGGCTAAATATTGTGGATAACGTGTGTGTCCTAGTTGGCATTAAATTTTGTTATATCTTTGGATGACCTATGTAAATTAAACGTATGAAGTATATTTCTTTGTAAGGCATGTATGGTCGACTTGAGATATGAATCGGTATATATATGTGATGTATTCCTATAATGGAAAATATAGAAAGAAGAGGTATAGGAAGAAATAGAGGAACTTAGAGATATAGAGACATAGATGCAACATAGTGATCATATGTGATTGAAGCAAATAATTGAAGAGAAAATGAAGTGTGAGAATTCTATCTAATGAGCTTAATTGGAACTGTATTTCATGCATATGTAAGATACAACTTTATTAGTTCATTTTTGTTTGTTCTCTTTTTGGGTAGTAAACCCTCTTGCTAGTGAGACTTCATTTTGATAGTGAGCCTGAGGCTGTGAGCCTTGCAGTGAAAACTTGTAATATTCTATAAATTAGCAAGTTGTGTTATGCTAAGTGATCCATGAAAAAGAGAGAAGCACAAATTCCACTAGACAACAAAGTGAATTATGTTGTGTGATCCATATGAAAAAGTGAGGAGAGTAAAATCGTGTTATGCTAGTTGACTCATCCTGAAAAATATTACCAAACAAAAGCCATTGTTTTCAAGACAATTAAAAGTAAAATGGGTGTTGCAGTGACACCAAGACAAGGATTACGAGACAAAATTTCTTATGTGTGAGGAAAATTGAAAACACAACTTCAAAATGGGTGTTGCAATGACACCAAGATAAGGATTACTAAACAAAACACATTGCGAGGAAATCCAAGAATATAGCTGCAAAATGGATGTTGTAGTGAAACTGAGCACAAACAATAAAAAGGTTGCATCTAATAATATATGGTAGAAAGAGAACACATCCATGACAAACACCTTCATCACCAAGGAGACATCCTTTAAGCATGTTTGCATATAGATTTTGTCACCTTACTTTGTATTCTGACACCAAGATAGGTAACAAACTAATTTAAATAGTTGAGATAGTTGTGATGTCCTTCTACACCCACTCTTTACTTCTTTTGCAAGGCAAAACTAACTTCTAAATATTTGTAATGAATTATAACTATAGATGCTTTTAATCATAAAGCAATTAAAGGAAAATATTTTAGCTAGAAATATTTTAAAGACATAAAACCAAATTATTTAAAAAGAAATAAACAAAGAATCTTCTAATAAATTCTCACTTGTGCATCAAAGTGCAAGGGCAATCAGAAGAGTTGATACAGGAACTTGAAAACTGAAACATTACCGTCATTCAATATCTATGCAAAGATAAACATCTCATGACAATATAATAAGTAAGGATAAATCAATCACTATAGTATTCCATCACAGAAAGAAAAAAAGAAGAGGAATTCAACATATGAAGAATGATTTTTCGTCCACCATAACACAAAGTCTATAAATTTTAGAAAATTGTCACATACATTTCTATTTCAGAATATCAAAGATAACTGGTCAAAACATATAAATCAGTGTCTTTCCTTCTCAAAAACAACACAAACTTTTCATTCCCAAAGAAAAAACCCCTTTAAATTAGTTTTCCAAAGCATAAATAGCTAACACATATGTTTCAGTTTTTTTTAAAAAGATAATGACTTCTTGAAGATAGCTAGTTTTAAAACACATCTTTAAAATTATAATAATTAAATAGTCCTCCATAGCCAAAAGTTTTTGAGAAAGAGAATAAATTTCGAAAAGAACATTAATCATGTCAAGAAACATCACTACCCTCAAGTTCGCCAGGTAGCTCCATATCATCATTTGATGCCAGTTCATCATCATTTGGAACCTACACTTAGTTGATCAATTCTGCCAGTATCTTTGTCATCTTTGTGTAATCTACATACACCCGGAGCATCAGGGACATCTCATTCTTATTAGGAAAACTATTCATTTTAGCTCGGAGCTTCTGCTTATGAATATCTTGGTTAGTCTTGACTATTTTCTATAGTAAATCATTGATGTTTTCTCTCATGCCAGAAATGAGGGTTTGTTGAATATTCTAGACAACTGAGAGGGGGGGTGAATAAGTTGTATATTAAAAATATATTACTTTTCCCACAAAAATAGATCCAGTATAGATTAAAACTCAGAATACTTAACTATAAACATATATGAACATGAAATAACACATGCATGAAACACTAGATATGATGTGGAAAACCCAAGAAGGGAAAAACCACGAAGAATGTTAGTTCTTAATATGAAAACACTTGTTAGGGTGACACCAATTAAGGTGATTTTTATAAAGGAGGCTCATTGCCAGAATGTTAATTGCAGGTGGGCTCACTTCCTGGCTAAAACCACTAGAAAAGAAGGAGGTCTCACTGCCCAGAGGGAGAAAGAAAGAATCCACCACAAGGGCACAACTACCACATTTCTGCAATGCCAGAAGAAACCTTAGGCTCACTGCCACCAGTACCAAACAACATCAACATAAAACTATATTGATCAATCACTTTGCATCAATAGAGATAGATCTTCCCTTTACAATAAACTTCCTTCTAAGAATCCTTCTCTATGTTTATTTCATTACAACTATTCTTATCTACAAGATTTTGAAATAGAATTTTCCAAGTCAGCCAAGGAGATAATAAAACACAATTCAAAATAGGTCTTCACTAAGTATTCCTATGGTGGAAAGGAATGAGAAGTGGACCTCTCCATAATGCGACAACGCGTTATACAAATGCCACAATCACCACACCAAAAGATAAAGCATCTGGGGTTAATTGGACTAAGAAAGATAATAGCCAAAAACACATTTCCAGAGCACACCAACACGTGCCGAATTAGAATAAAAAAGATACATGTATGACTATCATAAATCCAAAAATGCAATATGAGAACTAAAAATGCAGAGCAACATGGAGCTTTGAAAACTCTATCAGACAATCATTATCATCACTGCATAAACTTCCGGAGCACAACTTCTAGACCACCAAAACATGAGAGTAGAATCTCAAGACAATATCCAACAACACGTCACCACATCATGATAATATCTGCAACAAATCAGAAATATAGAGCAAAACCAAAATACTAAAACACAAAATCAGTATATTGACATCAATGACAACCATACTAATACACCAAGCAACTCCACATTTGCAACAGGGTCAAGGTATCCGTTATCTTTTCTAGAGATTGCATCCCAACTTTTGCCAATGAAAAGTCATCTTTTATCTTCTTCCCCAAGTCTCCATGAACTTCCTTTGTAGTTAACAACTCTCACCCACCTTCTTTTAAAATATTGAGGCCAAAAGTGTTCAAATATGTGCGAAGGGTCCTAACGGTTGATAAATTTTGGGTAATGGCCACCACTATCTTTGTATGGAGCTCCTTTAGTACAAACAATCTCCAATTGACCATTTCTCTCTAATCAATTTCATTATTTTCTGTGTGATCCTTAATAATTCTATCTTTTATTAGTAGAGCCAACTGCATTTGGGAAATTTCTCTTAGTTGCTGAGAGACGAGCTCTAGTCATCCATTTTGTTTTCTAAGCTCTTTCAGGTTGGTGCGAATAGTGCACATTTTGTCTAAAAGAGTGGTGTAAGCTATCAAACCTTCATCAATAAATATAAAACATTGGGTTCTACCTTTTCACCCACTCTTTAACAGTTGTTGTTATTGCTCGACATCTCTTAACCTGTTCCAATTGGTTAGCATTGATTCCTCCGAGAATAGGTGAATTTGAAGTTCCTTCATCAGGTTGTGTTGGGTGAATATTTTGTCACTAGTGTACCAATGACAAAATATATGATTCACACATAGCTATGTTGAGAAATTAATCTCACCTCTCATCAAGGGGAGGTTCCCTTTAAAATTTCTTCTCTAATTAATAAGAAATTAAAATCTGTGGGTTAGTGTTGGGCATATAACTCTCTTCTTTCAGAGTTAATGTATTCTCCCTCCACTTTGTTACAATTTCCCTATCACTTTGATACTTAAGGAAATAAATGAATTAATCCAACAAACTATACCAAGATTTTATAAGCAAGAAGCACAAAGTCTTTCTTGAATATAACACTAACTTAACTAATTATCACAATGGTAAGGAATTCAATCTTGCAGCTCGAAGTCTTCAAGTATAATTCCTTAATCCTTAAAACTACAAGCAATAGTAGCAATACAAAGCCTACTACTAATCACTTAACAATAGAAAAATTCTCAAATATTAAAGGAGCACAAGTCTACTTTCACAATTTAAGAACTCTTTTACCCAGTTAACAATACCTCCTATATCAAGAAATTCAAGAACATATATAAGTCATGAATGTAAGAACATAAACTCATATAAACAATTTTTGACACAACACAAAGTTTGGGATCAAATAAAATTGCTTTCTTTATTTTCTTGATCAAATCTTCACAACAAAAGCTCAAAGTCTTAGTTGAGACAAAAATTTGGCAGTGTTTTGCTTAGCATAATCCAAGATAAAAATATACAAATGAGGGTCCCCCTTATATATAAGAAGAGTGGAGAAAAATGTGGGCATAGTTGACTAATTCAATAGCACAGTCCCACTTGACTACAACTACAAAAGAAAGAAAATATACAACTGTGAAAAAACTTGCAGCATCTAACAATGCAACAACATGAAAATAAAATGTCAAAAAAGGACATTTTATTCATTTTTCTCCTCCTCGTTTGTTTTGTGGAATTCCTCAAACTTAGTCAAGATGGCCTCCATCTCTGCTTGGTTTAGCATCAGGGTAGAATCTGTGATTACACAAACACGGGAAATTGTATCCTCAACCTCTACATATTTCTTTTTTTTGTCCTTCAGCATGGATGCGAGGACCTCAAAACTGACTTGGATCTCCAGTAACTTATCGAATGCACCTAGTGAGAAATCCTGTCCCGTGCAGTGATCCATTAAGGAAAGAAATTCCTGTGTGATGGCATCACTAGTAATGAGATTCTAATTGTCATCATATAGATAACAAGGAAGGTCGACAATTGTTGCATAAATGAGATCAATCTCATCATCACCTTCCTTCCATTCTCGATCCAGCTCTACTGTCATCAACCTTATTGTCTCTTTCTTGTGAGACAATAGCGAAAAGATTTGGATATATTTTTCCCTTGAAGGAACCACTTTATTTTCAATGAGAACATCTATTTTGAAGTCCTCCATTTTTCTCCAAAGGATTGTACTCTTCTCAATATCTTCAATCTCCTGAGATAATGAAGTTTTGACACTTTGCATCTGACTTTGGATCACGTCAAAATCGGTTAATAACCCAACTGTTCAACTTAGGAGATGAGACCCATCTAACTTCAACCATGCAATCCACTCAACCACCACTTAGCCCTTGGCTCCTACTTGTTCAATTTTCTTAAGAGCTCCAGTGTCCATTGAGGATCCTATGGGCTCAAATTCTTGGGAGGATTGTGTAACTTTTAGAAGAACATTAGTCAATTATTCACATTTTTGTTTTAATTCATTCTTCTCATCCTTCTCTTGGTCAAGTCTCTATAACAAAGAGTTAAAATCCATATGAGAATCCAGCTTAACACTCTCATGCATCTCCTCCCCAAGCTCTACGGTTTGCATGATGTAATCCTCAAGTTTTATATCATCTTTATTCTTATCTGATGATGGCACCATGACCTCAGCATACTTCCTTTTAGAAGCCGGGTCTAATAACACCTGGGAGACAGTCTTCGACTTCTTTTCTTCTTTGGGCTTTGGAGGAATTAACTACTCAAAATCAAACTCATCAAGCAAAATTACCTATTTCTTCCTCTTAGGTGCTACTACCTCCATCCAA
The DNA here is from genome assembly GCF_030272615.1 of Cryptomeria japonica. Taxonomy (NCBI): domain Eukaryota; kingdom Viridiplantae; phylum Streptophyta; class Pinopsida; order Cupressales; family Cupressaceae; genus Cryptomeria; species Cryptomeria japonica. Next base: position 707,508,423 of record NC_081413.1, read on the forward strand.
GGTGGTAATTCTGGATTGGTGGGTGGAGTAGTAGCTTCTTGCTAAGTTTCACTTGGTATTTCAGGAGCATACTGGCTTGAACTTACAACAATTGTAGATGTTGTTATTGATATCAATGTTGAAGTATCCAGTGATATACCTGCCAATGTAGTAAGTGTTGTTGATGCTGACTCTTCTTCATTTATGACCACAAAGGAGAGAGTGGAAGGTGTAGTGGAAACAATTTGAGTACTAACCAGAGGTGGAATTTCTATTATGACCGTCGTAGTAGAAATAACTTCAGTGCTTACCAGAGATGGAATTTATGTTATGAACATTGTAGAAGGTAAAGTCATCATCTGCTATTTCGCAAACACTTGCTTCATAGCTTTAGGAAACTCCAACATTGAAGATTCAATGGTGGTTGAAGGAATATCATCCAGGCTATAAAATTTGGATAATGCAAAAAATTATTGAGCAGTCTCTAACTGAGTCATGCCCATGCCCAGGTCCTCAATCATCAAATTCCTCTTCTTCTTGATCAGAATCAAAATTGATGGAATGGATAATCACTTATGAATGAGTTGGTTCCTATAAAGTGGCTGGAACATTAAATTCACCAAGATGTGATGTTTCTTCAGCTTGTGCTTCCTCTTGTTGAGGAATTTCACCTTCATCCGTCTCCTTTTCTTTTTTAGTATCTCTAGCAGTTTGTTGTTCTAGTTCCTTTGTGGCTGTCTCTTGCACTGCTAAAGATGATTCACCTTTTTTGGACCCTTTAATTATGAAATTGATTTTGGGTCCTTTCCCCTTAGATTGCATTGCAGGGGCCAAGGATAATGCTTGTGAATCTGATTTTCCCTTGGTTCTTATTTCAGCCGTAGCTGTCTTACCAACTGGGCCATCACTATTATCGTCATCTCCAGAACTAGCAGGAAGCTATTTCATTCTAAGATTCTTTTTTAGCAACCATACATTGGTATTTGCCAAAATAGGAGAGATTCTTTGAGTGATAGACTTACTCTCCTTTTTTGACCATTGCACTGGTGGAAGTGGATAGTCGACAATCTTCTTTTCATAATGGACTGGGTCTATTATGTCATCAGTGTCTTCCATGGTCATTGGGATCTTTGCAAAATTTAAATTTTCAATCTATTCCAGGGTAAGACGACTAAAATCCATTCTTCTTATGTCTTCCTCATCTTGACAATCCGCCCACACATCCTCGAACCTAAAAAACATGGGTGTAGTTCCCTTTGAGCTTATTCTTCATGCCACAAAAATCAAATTTAGTTCATTCTTTGAATCTTCTCGTAGTGTTCCATTGCATCTCTTCCTCCATGTTCTTGGCCTTTGGGTTAGTTAAAATTGAGTACCTGCCAATAGATTTTGGGAACTTCAACACGATCTTATGTGCTTGTGATTGCTTTTCATGGACATAGATTAGTTGCTGACACAACTCCATGAGAGTGATCTTATCAGAAGGATACCTTGGTAAAATGAAGGGTTCACCTGAGAAACATCCAATCCAAATGTAAGTGAATGTTGGAAACTGAAGAAAAATGCATCCAAAATGAGACACCCTATTATATGCAGCCTCTGATAATCTTTTCTTCTGTAGGATTTTATCAAACATGCACTTCCAAAATGAGACACCCTATTATATGCAACCTCTGATAATCTTTTCTTCTGTAGGATTTTATCAAACATGCACTTCCACACAGCAAAGAAGGCATCATTAACTCTTCTAAAGTGGCTACCTTGATTCTTGATTGTGAGTTGATCATAGTATTCCCAGATAGGCACTAATCTCCTATCACCTTTAGTAGATAAACTTGGATAATACCTCATAGAAGCGGATGCATAAACCAGGTAAGAAGTCATATAAAATTTTAATGTCACTTTGACTTCTTTCAATTGTACGTAGAGTGCATCACTGATCTGCTCACCCCAATCAATCCTAGCAGCCCCTTTCCTGATTATATTTATGTAATAACACATCTAGTTTTGAAAGTAATTAGAGTCCTTTAAACCCTTCACTCTTTCCAACATGGTGACCATATCATTGTACTCCTCATTGAAGTTACTTTTGTGAAAATACTTAGGCCATCGCGAGGTGGTAGAATTTCTAATAGTAGAGAGGTACACAATATTGATCACTTTATTGCATTTAACCTCATTTTTCTCATAGTACTCCTGAGCACTTTATTGAGAAATGTCGGCTACTTCCTCGACTGAAGAACCTTTGAAAACATTGTTGAAGAAGACACTATCCAAAGTCATGATCACATTTTGATCAACATCCCTAACGTGTCTTGTATTCAGATCAAAGTGATCCGCTACTGAAAGTACAAAATCCAGGTCATGAGCTGCAACTGGGAAGGAAGCATATTTATGCAACTCAAATTTGATCAAGTTTGTTAGGCGGGAAGGAGCTTTCTCAACTCAATCAATAAAATCCTGCATACTAAAATGTCCAATTTTTGTATCTTTGATCTCCTTGATGTTTGAATCTACTGAACTTTCCAGGTATAAACTCAAGTAATTATCATACTTGTACTTCATCTTCTTTGCTGATGTTTTACCCGGAGAAGATTCCAACTAACTCGAAGAAGGCTTTGATTTATCGTGAGAGGGCCTTGACATTTACAAATGACTACATTCAACACTAAGGATTAGCTCCTTTGATAGTTATCATCACCAACAAAACCAAATTTTATCAATCAGATCGGAAAATCGGACTCAGAACAGGCTTAAGAGCAAAACTGTAAAAAATGGCAGGTCGAGGAAAAAAGTCCGATCTACACCTTAGGAGTCAAAATTTGCACATCGGAAGATAAAACATCTTTACTTGCATATCAGACTTTAAAGTCCGATGTGCAAGTTGGGGAAAGTCATTGACGCATCAGACATTTTTATCCGATGTGCAAGTTGGGGAAAGTCATCGGCGCATCAGACGTTTTTATCCGATGTGCAAGTTTAGGAAAGATCATTAGCACATCAGACTTTAAAGTCTGATGTGTAGGTGTAAATCATTCAAAAGACTAGCACATTAGACTTTAAAGTCCGATGTGCTGGGGAAGGGCAACCGATTGACATGTCGGGTTTTAAAGCCTGACATGTCAATAAGATAATCTCCTCTCGCACATCAGACTTTAAAGTCTGATATGTGAGGTTTACCCTTAAAGTCTGATATGCAGAGAGATCTTCATTCATTAGCTTGCAGATTGGGTTTTAAAACCCATCGTGCAGGTGTGGGAAGAGGGGAAAAACAAACAGATCTTCGCTCATTAGCATTGAGATGAAGATTTCAAGAACAATCAGATTTTAATGTCTGATGCGTCTTAGGAGTCAAAATTAATAGAAAACCCAAAGGAAAATGGCAGAGAGAGAGAAGGAAAGAGAATACAATGCAAGGGGGAAAAACCTGAAATGAATAAAAATAGAGCAAAATGCCTACCTCAATGTGCCACGATAGATGAAAATATGATGGAGATCCAACAAATCCGTAAGGACGGTGAGTGAAATCTGAGGAGGAAGGTTGAGAGCACACGCAGAGGAGAATTTGCAAAATGGGAATGAAGAAATGATCTCCAAAAATTAATAAATAATCTCCAAAATTAGCAATAAATGTGACCATTAATTGCTAATTGCGCAGTGCATGTCGGACTTTAAAGTTGACATGCAAGACTAAAACCCTTGCAAGTTAGACTTTAAAGTCCAATATGCAACTTTAAACAAATCAACCTATAGGTCAGACTTTAAAGTCCAATTTGCAGGGGAAGGATTACCTGTAGGTCAGACTTTAAAGTCCGATCTATAGGGGAAAACCAAATCTTTGCATATCGGACTTTAAAGTCTGATGTGGAATTCCCTTTGGAAAGAAGGAACCCTACAGTTCGGACTTTAAAGTCCGACCTGCAGGGAAAACTGCAAATCTTAAAAACTTAGAAAACAATAAAAATGAAAAGTAAAAAGCTAAATGAGCTAACCGACTGAGTCGATCAAGCTCTCTCAGAGGTCATAAGGTATGAAATAGACCAGTTTCATAGGTTTGCCTCATGATTTTGGTCATGCTAAACTCGAGGACAATAGGTTGTTTGTCAATCGATAGAAAAGATCGGATAAAAGTAACTAGAGGTTTCAATTGCTGAGTCAGCTCACGATTCTTCTATTCTTCCTTCTCTACTCTTCACGATAGATTACTCACATAAAACTTAGCATGGTAAATATCATCCTCTATGTTCAAAGGTGTGATGTCAATTCTGCTCAGCGGATAATTGACTTTTGTGAGCTCATGTTCCTCTTTGTCTATCACGGGATCAAAAATTTCCACAACTTGGTGTCCTGTGCTAGAATCAATAACCATACTAGGCATTCTCCTAGTCCTCTTAGTTTTGGGTGTATCTCCAAATAATAGGGCGACAATGTCTACATGCAATTCTATGGCTGGGGTATAATTCTTATTTTTCTCAACACATTTATTTAGCAAAATGGGAGTAGGTAACAATGATAGAGATACTCCCTGATTTGGAAACATGATCCCAAAGGTACTTTAACTGTGTCTTCATTGTATTATGTCCTTTCTCGCCCCCTCCTATAAATCCTTTCTGGTCTAAAGCATGGATAAAAGGTCTCACCCCCAAAATCAATTTTTTCTTCTGGACTATCCTCCAAAATAAGATCCTTACCATTGACAACCTAAAAGGCAGAGGTTTTGCCCTTCCTAACTATTGTGTGTTGTGCTTTCAAGAGGAAGAGTCTGTGGACCACCTTGCCCTCCACTGTTCCTTCTCAGCCTCAGTTTGGGAAAGTTTCCTTAAGAGCTTTAGTTTAGCTTGGGTGTTTCCAAGTAACATAAGAGATTTGTTCTCCTCCTGGTATATTCAATGGACTAACTCTTTTTTGAGATGTATGTGGCAGCTCTCTCTTCCTCACATCTTGTGGGGTCTTTGGAAAGAAAGAAACAACTGAATCTTCAAGGATGTCTCCCTAAATCAAGATACTGTATTCCAGAAAATTCAAAGGGCTATCTAGGAAAATATGGGAATCATGGAGGGTCCTTGTTACTCAAATAACTCCCTATAGTCAAATATCTTAAGGGCTTGGAATATGAAGATCACTGATGGTCCTAATCTTAGCTACAATAAAAGGCTTGAAGCTAAATGGCAAACCCCTCCCCAAGGCTGGCTCAAAATCAATTTTGATGGTGCAACCAAAGGTAACCCAGGTCCTTCAGGTTGTGGAGCTATTCTTAGAGATCATAGAGGAATCTGCAAAGAGATGATTGTTGTCCCTATTGGAACCCAAACTAACCATAAAGCTGAAGCTATGGCAACTCTTCAAGGCATAATCCTAGCCAAAAAATGGAATTACCCCTATCTATGGATAGAAGGGGACTCAAATAATATAATAAAGTGCCTCAATGGGACTTCACAATCTTCATGGTCGATTCACAACATAATCACTTCTGCTATTGACATTATTAGAACCTTTAAAAAATGCCATATATCCCATATCTATTGGGAGGCCAACTGTTCTGCTGATTGGGCTGCCAATGTGGCAGTTAAAAATGAGACAATTACCACGTGGATGGGTGAGAGTAGACTCCCTAAAGATGTCAGACAAATCATAAGTGATGAGTGATATAGAAGTACCCCAAAGACTCTTGATTGACAGGGTAATAATGAAAAGTACTGATGTGAGCACTTCAAGTTATTTCTATAATGAGAAAATCACTCATTATAACATCAATGCCATCAACTCCCATGCTTGCTGGGTAATTGTTTTAGCTCTGAAAAGCTCTTTGTTTACCCAGCTCTGCAAGTTTCAAAATTTGGCTGTGAGAAGCGACATCATGGGCAGAAATAGGAGACGATATGAGCCAAGTAGCTGCAAAGAATGGAAATAGAAGGAAAAGGTGTGGGGTATTTTGTAGAAGGGCGGTCTCTGGAACTTCATAAAGAGACTCCACGACCAGGATGGAATGGTAAGTAGCCTTTTCTGCAAAAACTGGAAGAAGGGCATGTTAAAAATGGGTGACCAAATGGTGGAAATTGATGAAGATTTAATCGCTAAAGCTACGGGTCTCAACAGGGAAGGCTGCAACTTCTATAGAGACAGGAAGGTTAGAAGGGAAGCCATTGAAAGGTACCTGGTTACTGAGAAAGAGAAAAAATGACTGGTAAAGTTGAGCAAAACCTACTACCTTCCTAGGGATTTTGCCAAACACTGGCGAGAAATTCTCTTTGTTTTAATGTGGTATATTACTCTAGATGGTAGGTTTACGAAAGTCTATGGGTATCATTTTGTTCTGTTAAACCACTTTAGGCATAATGATAAGGTGAATTTTCCTTATTTCTTGCTTTGCTCAATGAATTCTTCCCTTAAAGCCTACAAAGAGAATCCTCTGGGCGATACTGCAATGCACCAAGGCCTAATGGTCCTAATTTATGACCATTTAAAGGCCAGTCAAATTAACCGGATGTAGCTGTTTGTGGACTCTCAGGAAGATATGTCTAATTTTGCTTTTTCAAAGGAGGAGGAATCCGACAATGATTCCTTGTCTAATACTGAGGATAGCTCTGATGATTCAGAGTATGAGAGTAGTAAGAAGAGGAAAACAAGACCCTCATCTTCTAAGGGCAAAAAACTTCAAATCAAACCCTTGATCAACATCTCTTTGGAAGAAGAGGATTCTGATTATTCTGAGGAGAAGAAGAACCCTAAAGGGTTGTTGAAGAAGAAAATTAAAAACCAAGCCCAGATCCAAAAAAAGCATAAGAAAAAAGAGGAGACTGGCAAGGAACCAGAAGCTGACAAGCAAGCTAGGACCCTCGAAGTCGAGCACAGCCTGGAAAAGGAGACAATGGAAGAGACTCTCAGGGCTGCCAACACTATCTCTGCCCTCCATATCCCTAAAGATGAACAGGTAACCCCTAGAAAAGTGACTCCCCCCTATGGCCCTCCTCCCGAGGGCTTGCATGGTTTTATGAAAACTATGGAATGGCTCATTGATGGTTACAAGAGAGCTGTGGATGAGTATAAAAAACTATGCAATAGAGTCCTGATACTAGAGACCATTAATACAGGGGAGGGGAATACAATGGTTGACTATATTAAGGATCTAAAAAACACTATTGCTAAAGTGGAAGACATCAGAGATGCTTTCAACCCCAGGTTTGAGAAGATTGAAAAGGAGATGCTGGACAGAAAAAGCCTTGCGGAAACTAGTGAAAAAACACTCTCGGATACTGTCACTAAAGTGGAAAAAATTGAGGAGTGCCTTAAGAATATCACGGAGCAGAGCCTTAGTATTCTGAAAATCTCAGCCAATAATACTCATACCCTCATCAATAAGCTTGATGATGACAAGGAAATCCAGGAAATTGACTTGGACGCTGAAAGTATAGGGGAAGCTCAAGGTCCCAGAACCCACACCAGAGGCAAGAGGAAGGAAAAGAAAATGAAAAAGGATCTAGAAGAGCTAAAAGTTGTCGAGGCTACTTATGATGAGTTGGTGATAAAGGCAGAGGACCTGCTAAAGAAAATTGCTGAGTAGCGTCTCCTTGGTTTCTTTGCTGTGTTTTGTTGTTTTGTTGCTTTGCTATTATTTCTATTCACTGGTCTTCTGGCCAGTCATTATGTATATGGACTTTTAATCCTTTTGCTGCTCTTTCTCTTTCTATGATGTAAAGGTTTTGGGTCCTTAAAACCTATTTTTAATCAATCAGAACAATGATAGAGATACTAATTATAGAAGGAGAGACTTGCTTAGAAATAGCAGGGGGAGCCAAAGATATGGGATGTTATGGAGTCAAAGGATCAGGCTCACCCAAAGGTAGGCCTAAAGAAGATTCTCCATCTATATGATAAAAAATATGTGGATCATCATAAATAGTGGTGACAACAAGAGGAGTTACCTATTGTGCCGATAGTGGTTCTAGTGTGACCAACCTCCAATCTCTCTTCGTTTTGGGTGGAGTGGTGATGCTTTCTTCACAAATTGACTTTAATTTTTCTTAATCCTCCTAGGGTTCCTCATCTCCTCTATATTGGGAGTCAAACTTGTGTGAAGTCACTTTAGCCTCAGTTGTAGTCTAAGTAGCCTAAGAGCTTTGAGATCAGCTATTTTCTCTTGATGGAAAACTTTTCATAGAGGAGAGTTGATGTGACACTTAACAACCATATTTTCTAACCAATTTTGGGCTCTCTTCAGAACATTAAAGGTACAAATTTTGATATTTGTTTCCTCCTCTTGAGACCATTGAATCAAAGGAAGATGCATCACAACTACATTGCTGTAAGAGTGATCGATTAGATTCGAGCCATCATCTATTTCATCCTTTGAAAGTGGGAGAGGGATATTAAAAGCAATAAATTTCACCACTATCAATCACATTAAATCCCTTCTCAAGACCTCTCTATCATCTTGATAGTCTTCCTAGAAATCTTCCAATTGAGGTACATGGAGGTACGAAGTTGAACCATAGAGATTTTCTCGAGAATAACCCTTGCTATCAAAATTACCTCTCAAAGGAAGATGATGGAAACCAATCTCAACCAACGATTTATTGGTGCTCTTCACAACTTTATTTATTTTGCAAGAAAATAGGACAAAGATAAAGGGAAGGAATACCCCTTCTTCAAAGTTGAATATTTGATATTCACAAATGCCATCTAGTGACACAATTCCATAAATATGAGATAATCTGAAGCATACTTGGGTAGTTTCTGTTTACTCTTAATTTTACATTAAATGTGAACACCCTTATGGGAAATTCAGTGATGGGGGACCTATTGCGTGAAACTCACTGAATGACCTCCGAGTTTGAGAAGCTGGCTCTTCATATAATTGGGGGAGAAAAGGGGAAAGAGAAAACTTCAAAGCAAATGATCTACACTACTTAGGCGATATGATAGAGCATTTTAGAACAATATTAATAGCATATAAAACCTAGAGATATGCAGTTTTAAAGCTCATTCAACAATCTACATGCCCAGAACCATTTGAGAGAATAATTCAACAAGAACTCATTTAACATAAAATGGCATTTAACCATTCATTTAACAGATAACAAGTCTCATGACATAGTTTAATCCATAGAGTCTCACAGCAAATATCACAGAAGTTAATGAACTAGAAAACAACACTAAAGTTAATATATTAAGCTTCAAATAAAATCATCACAAAGGCCGTAGGCACAATCTAATGTGATTATCATTCACCAAATTTCATTAACATAAAGGCCTCTTAATGAGCCAAAGTTTTAGAAAAAATCTCTAGAAGTCTGAACCCTCTAAACAAGGAAAACATAAGCATAAATAGAGCCCTTGGCTCAACAAACAGCTCATAGCGTCAGCAACCTTTCAATAACTGCTTCTGACAAGAAAACCTATCATGGCACACCGCGAGATCATACCCAGCAAAATCACCCCCGAAGTTGTTATTTCCACCATATCGTGGTGATCCCTGCACATGCCCAACAAGAAAATAGCGATGCAAATCACAGCCTGATTCATGAATTATATTGGAGGACACGCGAAAGCTTGGGGGGAACCAAAAATGAGTGTAGAGAGAGCATCTGATTGTGCAATGCAGAGACACCAAGTGTCTTTACCTTTACATAATGGATGATGGGGACAAGAGGAGTGCGATGCCATAAAAACCCGAGCCACATGGCAGCTGCACATTCTCTCAACTCTAAACAAGAAAAGCGAACGATCAGAAGCAACACTGAGATGACACCTTTCTTGCATGTTTTTCATGGAAAGTATAGATGGAAAATCAAAAGGAACGGGCGCCACTCGATCAAAATGCCACCTATGGATGACTCCGAAATAATGTTAACATTTCTTGGTAAATGGGGAATTCTTCCTGTGGAATGCTAGAACCCAAAATTGCTGGTTCAGAGACCAGACTTCATGCCAGAATAGGGTCGAGCAGATCGAAGACCTGCTGCAATGGAAACCATTCATCCTTGGAGGGAAACACTTGTGCTTCTAGATTTTGGTAGTGTTGATCTAAACAAATTATCTCATCAAATGGCAAGCTCGCTGGTTCATCATGAACCAGTTTCAAGAGCTTGTAGAGCTAGGCCAAGGGATGCAAGAGACGATCGACCTCTTCCATCAAAATAGGATTGTTCAGGTGATGTGGGAAGGTCCTATCTTGCTATAACTACTCTACTTGGTTTAACACTTGCTCAATTCCTAACACATAACAACTCATAGGAAACAAAGAAGGTAGGCCCAATGAAACAAACCTTTCTATACACTGCTTGATGTTTGTTACCGCATCATTTATTCTTCATGGTGAGAGTGGGTCATCTTTTCCTTTTTATGTTGGAGTCCTAGTTCATACCATATTACCTTGGTTCAAGTCTTTGAATGCGGCCTCAAATCCTTTCTGTAGTCATTTAAGTCAAGTTCAAATAATTCATTGAACTCCTTGAACACGTCGAACCGTTTTGAACTAGGTTCAATATGTTCATTTTGGTTCAATAGGTTCCAAGGTGTTTAGAAAAGGTTCTTCGTACTAACATTTTCTCTAAGTTTTTGCAGTGGCTCTTTAATAAAGTTTTTCCTGTTTGGTGATATAATGTTTGTGTTGAACATGTTGAACCGAGTTCAAAGGGTTCAAATATGTTCAACGTGTTCAACACGGTAAAGTGGTCAACAGTTTGATGCGGCGTACATCTTGAACTACTTGAACACTCAAGAAGTTGGTTCAAGATGTTCATACGGGTTCAATGCTGGTGGGTCCCATGGTTTCTAATGTTTTGAGAAGTGCATTTATTGCTAAATACAGAAAGGCAGAACCATATTGTAAAGTGATGTCATTCTTTGGCTTTTTCGAAGTAAGTGAACATTTTGGGAACTGGCAGTTTCTTAAAGTACACTGCCATGCATTCAATGCATGTGTGCGGGGGTCTAATCTACCAATTTGCCGCGTTCGGAATGAAATTGTGAAATCATTGCATTTAATGTGTCTGTATTATTACCTTTCTCAATAAGGTATGAAAATCATTTGTGTTCTACTTTTGCTACTTGCTACTGGATTTTTGTTTATATTTTCCCTGGATAGGAGTCTTTATTGCTGCTAGCCGTCGTCTGATTATATAGCTGTAAAGGTGAGCCTTTCCTTATTTTCTCTAGTGTTTTCCCTTGCATTTTCTCTCATACAGAAGGTTTCACTGCAATCAAGTTTAGGTTTCTTGTTTTGAAATCATGAAGTCCACCCTCCATTTGTTTGGAAACGTCTTTAGCATGGCGTCCACAGAAGCCATAGCTAGTGATACTGACCTGAAGGGTGAGAATCTTGAAGATTTGAAAGAAAGGGTGTTCAAGGGTGTTGATAAGTCTTTTTTTATAGAGATTTTGAGTAGTGGACTTTTAGAAGCCGCAGCCTTTCCTCCAACAATTCCTTGTCCAGAGCTGGTTTGAGAGTGTATTGCCAGATATGACCCTGTATCTGAAACTATTAAAAGGGATAATGGTGAAACCCTTCTTGCCATTAACTGTGAAGTGATTGCTTCAGTGTTCAAGATACCGGATTATCAGTTTTCTAATTTCTCCCCTGCTCAGTCAATTAGTGAGTTGAATGCAGATAGAGCCAGACACAGGAATAATGTGGCAAAGTTCTGGTTGAAGGTCCCTCAGAGAGGTGGTTCTAGACTACCTAAAAATCTCACCAAGAACCACATTTTTCCACATATCCACGATGTAATGCTTCTGTTGCATCGAGCCAGAGGTTCTGCCGAAGCTGATAGATTTGATGATTGGATATATTGCTATGTACAATTAGTTCTGGAAGGAAAACAATATTTGGATTGGGCGGAGTTAATTGCTGATTCGATGAGAGAGCAGTTGAGTCTAGCCAAGCAATTTCAACAAAACTTCTTCATGTCCTCGTATCTTTTGTATTGTCTAGCCAGTGTTAAGGAGTTAATGGGTATACCCAAGCAACCCACTGAGGAAGATGTTCCGGTGTATGAGTTTTATCCAATGCTACAAAAAGACAATGCCCTACAAGATTTCAGAAGGGTACATAATGCATTCTTGGGCGATATGTGTCATGAACTGAAAGGTACAAAAGCCAAACAGATTTCAAATGATGCACAGTCCTTGATTAAGAAGTTTAGAATCTTTTACATCCAGTTCTGACGCTTTTGCTATATATGAGTAGGAGGCTTTGAAGAGGAACCCTTCAAGCTTCCGCATTTCTGTTTTGATTGTTTTGTCCTAGCAGAAGTATGCAGACAACTGACTTCCGTGGTCAAGAAGGCACAACCTAAGGACAAGTGGGAAGGTCATTTTCCAATACAATTGGGAGTGTTATCCTGTAATTCAATGTTTGATGCACTAAGTATAGGAGCAGACCTTAGAAATTTTAATTTCTCTTTGTTTGCTGAAAGAAAAGGGTTTGACAACAAAGGATTTTCTCGTAGCCTTGGCTTAATGCCTTATCTTCCCAAGCCACAGTCAGAAGATTTTTGGGAAGACTGTTCAGATGAACTTGAAGTCTTCAAAAGAGAAAATATGAGATTGGTGCTAGAACGGGTTATTTCTCTACAAATAAAGATAGATATTAAAGGGCTTGAAGAAGATTATCTTGAACTATTTGAACCAGGGTATTTAGCCCACGCAGAGACTAAAATGCCCCCAATTAATTGGGATGAGGAGGAAAATGATGACATTCAATTGAGAACCGAACGAGTTCTGGACAGAGCCATGGCATGGGTGGTCAAGAAGAAAGAAATGAAGCCAGATGCCAAGCCCCTTTCTATGAGAAGTATGTCTTCACCAAAATGTCCTTCTAATAGTGCTCCTGTTCGTGCAGGTAAGGAAATCAAGTCAGCTCAGCCTAGACGTAGACCTAGCCCAACTCTGGATTTCAGTACCCCTCGGCATACTCGATCACATAGTGTCATCCATAGGAGGATGGACCAGGTCAAGGATATGGGAGTAAAAGATGTCGTGCTTGAAGCTTAGATCTTTGAAATTGAAGATTTGGATGGTGAAGTTTCTTGTGCTCTAGACTCCCAAACGTGACTGTGGCTATGATGCCACCCCCAAAGATGATTGAAGGAACTTCTCATTCTGCTGTGACTCCTAAATGGTTAACAACCTCAGTGAACAAGAAAAGGAGCTTTCTTCCTATGACCATTCCAATTCAGGAGATGGTTGCCAAGTACTCTGAGAAGAATCTAAAGCCAAAGAGGTTCAAGACCACCACGCACCTGAACAATGACAAGGAAACTGGTAAATGGATGACAAAAATTGCCTCTTACAAACCGAAAGATGAGAACAAAGAGGCCGGTTCTGATGATTTAGAAATCACAAAAGTATAATTGGGAAAGATGAGCAGGGATACAGATAACCATTTTTTGCAAGTGTCCGCAAAGAAAATGCTCACCCGGTCAGAGAAGGATGGATGGGAGAAAAGAGAACTTAAAAGACATATAAGTGTTTTGGCTCAGTTCATCGATAGCATCAGTTGCCTTGGAGCAATTCTAATATCCCATGCCACTGAGAATTTTTACCCAACTTCTCCGGAAAACAAGAAGTTGATGAATCAAGTTCAATGGGCTAAGAGCATCGCTGAAGCGGTTGAAAAATGGATTGAACAAGTAATCAAAGATGGTGAAAAATACATTACCAACTCCCGAAAGTTGTGTGATGAGGTACAAAGCTTGATTTCTGAAATCCAAAATCAGCTTGTACCATGGGAGAAAGAAGAGCACAAATGGCAAAATGTCCTGCCTCTGTTTGCCAAAATCGAAGAGTATGGAACTACCAGATTTCTGGCAGAACATTCAATTAAGCTGGTATCTAATGAATGCCAACTTTTCGTGCTAAACAAAACTATCATGTGGCGGGTGCTCACCTTTCAGTTGGTAATTATGGATGCAAAAACCTCCATCTATGAACTCCAGGATTTGCAGAGCAGTATAGTCAAAGATAATAAAGTGGTTAATCTCGATCATGACTGGGAACTAGGAATCTGTGGGTCAAGTACACAGGAAGCAGTCAAGTCTTTCTTGTTGAACATGGAGAAGATCAGAGTTAGGAGTAGTTTCATGTTGGAGGATATAACCAAAGTGGCTAGGATCGAATCTATGGTTTTCATTGGGAATGATCAACTTCCGAAGCACTCAGAGAAGATGGTGCAACACAAGTGGAATAAAGAGGTGGCAAAGGCGAAACTTAATGCAATGAAAGTCCCAAGCCAATCAATGATCCAGGAACTCACGGCTGCTCATGACGCTCACGAAGACGGAGAAGAGGATGATGATGAAATATGACATAATGCATCCGCTTTGGGCTAGTTTTCTTTATTTTTAAAAATATTTTTCATAGTTATGCAAAAAATTTGGGACAACTGTCCCAAAATACTTTCTGTTGTTTTTGTAACTATTTTATCGGGGAGTGGTCTAGTTTTCAGGGAGACCCTCCCCCCGTTTAGACTATAAATTAAGTAAAACCGATGGTAGAAGGGTTAGATTTTAGTAACTGATTTTGGAAAACTTGGACGGAGTTTTTTTTTGATATTTTCTGTTCTTCATCAAAGGAAGAATCAGATGGTTGAGATCTATGGTGGAAAAAGATTAGTAGATGTATCATTGTGTCTTTGATTACATAAAGATATATATATGAAATCTGATCATATTGTTTTTGGGGAGAAGAAAGATCTGTGTATTTTGAATCCGAATAGATAACATGTCTTTGCATATGTTCATCCGATCAAGTAACAATATTTGATTATTTCATTGCAATTTTTCATTATTCCTCTGATGTTCTTTCCTTTGAATGTATTGTTTACTCTGGAAAAGATTCATGTTTCCGGGTGGATTCATTTTCCTTGAATCTGTTCGTCTTTATTTGGAGGAAGTATATTGAACTTTGTTTTAGTTGTTGTAGTTACATACTTTGAAAATTAAGAAAATAATTTCCATTGTTTATGAGATATGAGGAAAGTTATAGCCTTTCATCCAAGAATGAAATAGGTGGCCTTATATGCTTTCTGGTTAAAAGCTTTTCATTTGGATATAAATATAAAAAAACACATTTTATGAAAAATCTAGATAGGGAGCTGTACCTAGGCAAAAATTGAGAGGGAGGTGATCCGAACAAACACTTACCCAACTATTCAGTGAACCATTTGTTCTTAAAAGAAGGTAACAGAGTTTTAAAATTAATCATCTAAAAGCAAAGAGCAAATCTGTTCACTAACAATGTTTGGAACTAAAATCTATAATGGCTCAAGTGCTACTGATACATGCATAATCACCTTGTGCTGGTTGATGAAGACATTAGTCTTCCTGATTAATTGCCTACGGTCTGCAATCCCTTTCTCTCTCAAATCTTCATCCTGAGCTGTATACAACATCTGAATTATGTCTTGGGATATGGGGAGCTTGGGACCAATAAAAAGCATAGAGCTCTTAATGAGGGCACCCACCTTGACATAGGTTGCAACGAAGGGCTATAGTACTTAATTCTTTCCCAATGGGAAACATATAACTCCACCGAAATCAGAGAAAAATCTTGAGAGACCTCCACAGGGGGAGGAATACTTAACAACTGTGAGACTTCACCATCCTTTGATGTTATCTTATGTTGCAGCTCCCTGCACTTGTCTTGTTCAAGGACCACTTAACTCTCCAGAGCGAGGACTCTAGCACTTCCATCTTGCATAGTTTGTAGGAGTCACGACATGTGATCTTTCTCTTGACGCAAAAAACTTTCCATATTTAGGAATTTCCTTTCTGCTTGGTCTAGGATACTCTCTTTTCTATGCAACTCTATTTCAAACTTTTCTTTCTCTTTCGAAAGCATGACCTATGCATCACTCGGTTTCCAAGTGTACTTTTCTTTTAGGTGGATCTCCTCATGCAACTATGCATGCATTTGGGTGGCATCTCTGGAAGCTACCTTTAGCTACTGAATTTATTGGTCCTTCTCCTGCAATTCTTTCAAGGCCACATTTCTTGTTGCCTCTTGGTCTTTCAACTGAGAGCTCACATTGTTTAGGGCGAAATGCAACTTTCCTTTTTTAGAGTTAGCTTGTGTCAACAATCCTTGGAAGCAGTTGATTTCAACATTCCTAGCTTTGTCTTCTTTTCTTTGTTGGTCCAAAGATTCTTAGAGGTTTGCATTCTCTTCTTGCATTCTCTCCAGATGATGACTCTTTTTGATGAAATCTGAAGACACGGCCTTCAAATTTTCTTCCATCATTTCAACCTTGTCAGATACCATAGCATTCAAGAGGTTGACCCTGATAGCATGCAAAGTGTAATCATTGGGTCTCATTTGGGCCTCTGAATTGTCGAATTTGGGGAACATGGTCGCAAACAAAATACTATCCTTCTCCTCATTGAAGTGTGTCTGCAAGTGCGGATGGGCTGGTGTGGCACCATATTTTTCCTTTCTCTTGCCGGTCTTGCCAATAGGGGTAGTCTTGGAATAGGTAACCTATTGTTGATAAGCATCTGGGTTGGCAATAGCTTGGCTTGAAAACACTACACTAGGAGGGATTGCAAAGGGGAATTGGGAAATAGGGCCACTAAAAGAGGTCTAAATAAAGCATGCGAGCATGGTTGGGGAAAACAATGGGAAAAAAGGAGAGGATCCTGAAGAAAATGGATGAGCGGACACCACTCCAACTTTTGGGGGAGGAGTGGACTCTCCAAAACCAACCCTACGTGAGACAGTGGCTACTTCAGGCATCTGCAAGGAAAATACTGCAGGAATAAAATCAGGGGCTGGGAACAAAATGGAGACCTATGGAAACGCTTTGTGAGGGTTGACCAGTGCCCCAATGGGTGCTAATATGAGGGTAGTGGGAATCTAGGTATGCATAGATACAAAATGGGGAGCAGAAGAAGAAACAACTTGAGTAGAGGGAAAAGGCAAAGAAGGGCGTACCTGAACCATGGAAGTCACCAGCCGTTGAGGAACTGAGGGAACCTCCAGGGCTCAAGAAGATGAAAGTTTCTTTGCAAAACCCAGATATTTCTTCTTACTCGAAGGGGAGTCAGGCGCGTGCTTCTCATCTTGTTTCTTACTAGCTTGGGAATGGGGTCTTCAAACAAAACTGATGAGAGGAAGAAGAATATGAGGCTTGGTATCTTTCTCTTCTATACTTATAACCTCTATGTCCTACCGCTGGGTCACCTTGGGGGATGAGTATCCATGTGGGGAGTCATCGCTTATCTCTTCATCAGACTTGTTGTACTAGTGCCATTCAAACTCAAAACGCTTGTCCAAAGGAGCATTCTCGATGTTAGCCCTAGATTGACTCAATTTTTTCCAGTAGATCCAGAAATCCTCCCTCTTTTTCCTAGGCTATGAATCCAACGTCATGGCTTCCAGCATACTCTGGGGGATGGGTTTTGCAAGATTGTACTTTTGCATGACAGAGTAAAAACTCAACCACGAGGGTCATTTTAGAACAGGAAAATCATTGAGACCCACATAGAGATTTGGGTCATCCACTTGTGGGTTAGTTTGCCCTTCCCATGAGCTCTGTGGTTCATGTTTCACTGCATTCTTTCTCTTAGAAAGGCACCCATCTAGGTCATAACTCCATGTATCATCAATCACTACTAAGCCAAGTTGCACCAGCTTAGATGTCAGGACATTTTATGCAATGCTTCTCCGAACAAGAGTGATGGGGCCAATAGCTTTGTGGTCCTCTATAATCAAAGTATCATGCTTCCCTGCCCCTATGGCTCTTTCGATTTCCACCAACTACCATGAAATTTTGAGGGTGAGGGTCCTTTCTGTGACATAGGTAGGTAGGCAGAAGGGCTCTTTTGAGAAGTCATGCACTCAGATAAAGGAAAAATCACTACTTAAGAACCAGTCACAAGGAGGGCACTCATTGTACATAAAATTCATTTGAACTTGAGAAAAATGGGCAAGGGGCTCCTTGGGGATTGAACTGAGGTCTCTAAGGATGGGAGCTAAGAAACAATCAAAAAACTGATAGGCATCAGAAGAAGCCAACAAAATAGGTGTCTAGGCCGAGACCGACTTCTTGTTCCCTGACTCATCATACATAGCCAATTGCATGAATTGGCTAAAGAAAACCTCTTTTTGATGTAGGAACGGGTGAATAAGGACTAAGGCGAATCTGAACCACCTAAACTACTGAAACTCAGTTAGCTGCTTTACCATTTCTCTAGCTATGAAGACAGGGAAGTCAAAATGAAAAGACCCCTTCTGCTTCTGATATTTGAATAAGAAGCCCATCATGGTAGTAGTGATCTCCCGATCATTGTCATGACCGCATAACCATGCAAGAGTGGACAAAATATCCTTGAGGTCGTTATGTCTCAAGTCACTGTAAGACAAAGGGAGTCTTGGGAGTCTGGCTAACAGACTTCAATTGAGGGCACCGTGATAGAAAGAGACATCTCTTTTGGTGTTCCAATATTCATTCATGGTAGTTTCAGTGAACACCTCCATCCCTTTGAAAATGAGACAACACATCATGTCCCTTATGGCCTCTGGGGTTATCACCATTTTCAGGAAAGAGTCATTAATTGAACAAGAGATGGGGTTGAACGCGTTGGCACACACAGTCACAAACTCTAGACAGTGTAGGACCATGGGGACCACAAATTCAGGGGCACCACTATTCCAAAAATTAGTTGTTGTGGATTGCAGCTCTGCTCTATGATGAATCATCCCACTGCATGCGGCCTCTTTGAGGTTCTTGGGTTGCTTATGGAGCTCGAGCTCAATAACACTCTCAAGAGAATCTATCATTGCAGACATGTTGCGAGTAGCTGTCTTAGATTTAGCTTTAGTTCTCGGATATTCTAGCTTTGGTGGAATAGTGTGAGAAGAATATGAGAGTTTGTCGAAAACATCCACCCATAATCTTCCCTAAACAGAACCTGAGAGAGTCATTTCTGCTTCCATTTTTTGCAAGAGAAATTTTCTCTCTGACCCTTCAAAAGTTTTTGGGTGCTTTAGGTTGCAAATGAGCAATAAGATGGACATATGGTGACCTTCTTTTAATACACTGCATGCCTAGATCTTCACGAAAGAAGGTGTTTAATGACGAGAACCCATTTGCATGTATTCCAATTCATTCTCCAATCATAATTAATCCTAAGGAGGACAAGCACCGCCATCTATGTTTCCCAAGAGAAAACCTACTCAATCCACTATTAATTTGAGCCACTTGAGACAATTTGCTTGTCTAGATGAATCTCCCCATAATGAAGAATATCAATAGCCAGCAGGGCTCACACAAGTTAAAATAGACCTGTGGGGATTATGGTTTAAACATGATGTACCTATTCATACGCATGGCATCTAAGGACATTGCCTCTTTCTTCAAGGTACAGGGTAGGACGTTTTCCACCTTTGAACCAGACTTCGCCTACTTGTGCAAATTGATGAGGAATGACACATGCATCAAAAATTGGGAGCACTAGCCTTTTTCATCAATTTTCAACTGGAGTTGAGAATTCATTATAAATATTTCTTTTCATACATTCCTTTACACAGTATCAAGCTCCAACAACAAAGTTTCTTGAGGAAATGGATATCCTGTCAGGCTCATCAGTAGTAAGGCTTAGGTCACTTTCCTTGAAAATATTTCAGATCAGAGGCTACAAGGGATGACAAGATGGAACAATCCCTTGATCATCGCTTCCATTAAATGGGTGCTCGATGAGGACTTTATCGATGACGTGGACAAATACCGTGTAAACACGAACATCTGTTCATGCTTTGTGGCTTCATTGCTAGATTCTGGGATGACTGGGCTTCTAACTTCAGAGCTTACTAAAGCGCTATTCTCCCAGGATTATCTGGGGGGTTTGGAAGCTGTCATGACATACCATGTCACTTTCAGAGGCCTACCTCTAGCCTCAAATTTGAGGCATTTCATCACTTGTGGTGAGGAGGTAAACTGGCACCTGCTTATCGGTGGTCTGAAAACAATGTCGCTATCCCCTCATCACTTTTGAGCAGAGCTTGCTATAGAGTTTCTCCTTTGGGTCCCTCTGACAGTGCATGTTCTAGATGGCACCGAATGATACACTGATTTCAGGGACTACATATTCCCACGGGTCCTGGCGAAGAAAGTCCAACCCTATTTGGTTCTTGTGTCAATAACTCAGGAGCCTGGTGATGTTTTTGACCATGAGTGGTTGGAGGGGGAATATGTTTCAAATGATGCTGACAACTCTGATTTCTAGATGGAGGAGGATGACATGAAGAGGATCCTTGAGTTAGCACCACCTTGTCCTTAGAAAGCTTTGTCTCACTTCTTTTTCCTTAAAAATTAGGTCATAGGCCTACTGATGAATTGTAACAAATACCCATAATATAATGATTTTCTTTTTGCTTGGTCATGGCGTATCTTGTGATTTCATTTCACTTCGAGAATGCATGAGGAAAAATAAATAAATAAATAAGGCACATGAAGAAACATTATTTACATCATGTACATATAAGAAAAAATCCACTAATGGAAAGGCTTAAGGTGGAACCTGTTAACCGAGATTCCGAGAGAAACTCCTTGCATATCTTCAAGATCAAAAGCATTGAAACCTTTGCAATTTATAATGCAGAAGGGCCCCTCCCAAAAACCATCAAATTTTGCATGCTAACCGGGCTTGGCTGCCCTCTCATTGTATTTCAAAACAAGGTCACCTTGTTTGAAACCTAGGTCAAAAATTTTCTTCTTATCAAACCACCTTTTGACGGTTTGCTGGCGGTTCTGAAGGGATGAAAATGTTGCTTCCCTTGCTTCCTCTAGTTCCATAATTTCTGCCAGTCTTACTTCCATGGGACCATTTTCTGCCACCTCAATAGATTGAAGCAATTGTAAGGCGGGGATCTCCAAAGACACATGGAACAATGCATCCTTGCCGTAGAGCAGCTTATATGGAGAATTCTTTAGGACTTGCTTCGGTGTTATCTAGTTTTCCCATAACACACTCTTTAAGTGGTGATGCTACTCCCTTTTATGCTTAGAGGCCATCCTTTTAATGAGCCTTATGAGGCTCTTGTTAGCAGACTCAGCTAGGCCATTTCCCTGAGGGTAATAGTCTAAGGAGGTCTTCAAGTAGATTCCTTTATCAAGAGAAA
Organism: Cryptomeria japonica; assembly: GCF_030272615.1. Taxonomy (NCBI): domain Eukaryota; kingdom Viridiplantae; phylum Streptophyta; class Pinopsida; order Cupressales; family Cupressaceae; genus Cryptomeria; species Cryptomeria japonica. Next base: position 707,529,519 of record NC_081413.1, read on the forward strand.
ACTGGGTGACCTGGGAGCCTACGAATGCTCACACATTATCTGATATTATGGTCTTTGGTGGACCATATTGGCACACCAAGTCTTCCAGAAGCATCAATATCTTGGCTTCTGATGAATTCCTCAGGGGGACAGCCTCAAACCATTAGGTGAAGTAGTCAGTCGCAGTCAAGATCCACTTGTGTTAGGCTGAGCTTGGGGGTTTGATCATCCCTATGAAATCGAGGTCCCACTGAGCAAATGGCTCTTCCACCATTATAGGCTTGAGTGGCATAGCCGCCTTTCTAGTTCTACCATTGTAGTACTGGAATTCTTTGCACTCTCTTACTAGAGTGCACATTTTTAAACATGGAGGGCCAGAAATACCCAGCATGAGTGATCTTAATGATGGTGGTTTGCACTGAATAGTGGCCTCCTAATAGGCCATGATGGAATTCGTGTACACTCTTACTAGCTTAGTCTTAGTCCATGCAGCAGAGGAAAACTCCATCAAAATTTCTTTTAAACAACACTCCTTCGACTAGATAGAAACCACTATTCTGCATCCTATAGAATCTCCTCTTTTCAGGAGGGAGACCTTCCGAAAAAACCACAATCCTCATAAAAATTTTTTGAGCCTCCACCCAATATGCCTCTGTTGAATTGGAGGTAACCATTACAACTTCACCTATATCAACCTCAGCTTCTCGCGGTTCAAACTCCTTGGCTATGTACTCACACAAACCTTTGCCATAGATTACCTTAGTGGGCCTGACATCAATGTCATATTCTAGGATTTTAGTAATCTAGTTCGACCTCGTCTCCATAATGTCACCTTCCATTATATATTCCCTGACTGAAGGGTGAGTGACATATATGATAGTTTTATTACAGGCGATAAAATGCCTGAAGTTTTTAAGCCCTTTGATGATGGTTAAAGATTGTTTTTCTACAAAATTATACTTAGCCTCATATTCCTTCAAAGTTTTTGAATGGAAAGCTATGGGGTGTTCACTTCTTTTATCTACATCCTTTTGGGTGAGAACCACATCAATGCTGTAATTACTAAAGAAAACATACACTATAAAGTCCTTTGACATATCCAGGTTCGAGAGCACGGGAGCTGAAGAAATGACATCTTTGATCTTCTTGAAAGCCTCTTTTGCTTTAGGGGTCCATTTAAAATGTGTCTGTTTCTTAAGCATTAGAGTGATGGGCCTTACCATCTCGACAAACTTTGAGATAAAGTGGCTAACAAAGTTAACCTTGCCCAAGAAGGACTAAATGCCCTTTTTGTTGATGGGAAGAGGAAACTCCTTTATTGCTTTCACTTGATCAGGATTGATGGAGACTCCTTCCTTTGACACTAGGTGCCCTAGTAATTTTCCTTGCAAAACCCCAAAGATGCATTTCTTTGGGTTTAATGAGATGCCAAATTCTAAGCACTTCTTGAACACCAGTTCAAGATGGTCAAAGTGATCCTCTTTGTGTTTCGAAAACACGATCAATTCATCCAAATATATGAGGATGATTTTGTTAATGAGCTCCATAAAAGCCAGATGCATAAATCTCTGAAAAGTTGCACCAATGTTTGACAACCCAAAAGGCATCTTCTCATAAGCAAATGTTCCCCATTTGGTCGTAAAGGTTATCTTATGCTGATCTTCTGGCTTTACCAACACATGGTTATAGCCTGAGAAACCATCCATCATTGAGAACATCTTTGACCCTGCCAGCGTACTCAACAACTGTTCCATTGGTGGCAATGGATAATGGATAATGGTCCTTTAGAGATGCTTGGTTCAGATCCCGGAAGTATACACAAAGCCGGATATCTCCATTTTTCTTCCTGACTGGCACCAAATTAGACACCCATGTACTATGCTTGATGGGATAGACAATTTTTTATTCTATCGGCTTCTTCAATTCCTATGACATGAGGGACTCTATCTTGGGATTGATAGGTCTCTGCTTTTGTCGGACCGACTTGGCCCCATCATTGAGTTTAATAGTGTGTTGAATGATGCTAGAATTGTAGCCTTTCAAATCTTCATATGACCATGCTAGCACACCCATATATTTATCACAATATTGGGCCAATATCTCTCTGTCTCCTAAGGGAACTTCCTTCCTGACTTTGAGTATTCTCCCATTTCTTAATGACATTTCGACATAATCACCCTTATCAGCCGTAAGTTTTCGCTTGTCATTCTTAACATCATCATGGTCAAACCAATTTTCTAGGGTGATCAATCCATTTAAGAGTTTGTGGGATTTCAGTTGAATGATTTGATCTCAGTATGCTTCCTTTACTTTAGGCTGCAATTGGTCAGCAAAATCTCCCGATTTTTGAATGAACAAAGCAATTTTTTGATCGCTTTCAAAAACTTGCTAGTGGGTATCATTATCAGGAGTAGCTAGTCAAATGATCACACCAATCGCTTGGGGATTGATGAGCAAGTCCACAGTGGGGTCGAATTGTGATCCAATAGTGGCTATCTGATCAACAAATGCATTTGTCTTTCAAGAAAACCTCTGGATGTTGAAAGCATCAAAGCTTTTGATGAAATCCCACGTCCTATGGTGGTAAGATCTCATACGGGCGTGTTTAGAACTAGAGATCCCTCAGAATTGATCTACTATCAGCTCAAAGTCACCCAAAACTTTCAACTGCTTTATACCCAACCTTTCCACCAAGCTTAGGCCTTGAATCAGCTTCATATTCTACTTCATTATTGGAACAAGCAAACTGCAAGTGAAAAGACTTTAGAATCTATTCACCTGAAGGTGAAGTAAGGTCAATCCCATTGCTTGAACCTACTTTGCATTTTGCATCATCAAAGTGCAAGGTCCAGAGCACAAAGGACAAATATTCTTGGGTCAAGGGGTCTTTAACTAGTTTTGGAATAACTTGACCTTCATAAAAAATGCAGTAGGTACCAAGACCTATAGCATGATAATTAGAGTATGGATTAGAATCAATGGATTCATTGAGAAAAACCTCCTGTTCTGGTGGGATATCTCTAGTTATCTCTTCATCTTCAAAAACTTCTGTAACTAGAAAAATGGAAATCATCAAAGCAATATCATATTAGCTAACCACAAAGCTAAATTGCAATGAAATAAAATCCTATTACAATCAATAGAAGAATTGAAAATGAGACATTCAAAATAAATGAAAAATCATCACCAATGTCTCTTTCAATTGACCTCCATTTTCCTTCTTTCTCCTTCAAATTATCTTGTTTGTGGATATCACCTACAAGTGCAAGAGCAAAGTATGAAAGCAAGCAAGATGACAAGATGAATTTTGCAGCATAAGGATACTAGAAGCGTGGTTGATTGATCCTAAAAATGTGATTGATTCTGAAAATGTGATTGATTCCCCTTTCATTGAAGAAAATCATCCAATTTATAGACAAATTGGAGAGAGGACAAGATTAGCATGAAGAGATTTGAAAGGAAATTCAAATCAAGAATGGCAAAATTATGACAAATGACAATTTGCTATGCAAGGAGTATGACAAATTATGACAAGTTGCTATGCAAAATGCATGACAAATTATGGCAAGTGGAAGCATAAACATAGGAGAAAATGAGGGAATGAAATTAGGGGAAATATTAGAAAAATTAAAGAAAATAGGAGAAATAGAAATTAGGAATTAGGAGAAATTAGCAAATTAGAAAATTGAGGAAAAAGATGAAATAGAAATTAGGTGAATTAATCAATAGGTTTTCATCCATTAATTAATTCATGAAAGAGACCTAGGACTAAATAAATAGATTTATTTAACCCACAAAGAAGAAGAAAAGGATTAAATGAACAAATCATAAAACCCTAGAAATAAGAGGACAAGGAATTAGGTCAAGACAACAAGAAATTAATGTAGGTTTGATCATGATTCTGATTGGCAAAGGACCAATGTTGATAAATGATTGAGATTGATTGACAAAAATCAATGACAAATTGACCAAGATTGACAAGGAGATCAAATTGATAGGCGCCAATTGATGAGGAACAATGACTAATCGATCCAAATTGACATGATTGAAAAGGACAAGGATCGATGATGAATCAATTGCAAAATGACAAGATTGACAAGGACAAAGATCAATGGCGAATCGATCACAAAATGACAAGGCTGACAAGGACAAGGATCGATGACGAATCGATCACAAAATGACAAGGCTGACAAGAGGAAAAAACCCTAATTCTATCATCGATTAGGATTGACGATGTCCAAAATGATGGTAAATGAGCACGCACATTGATGCGACAGGATAAGATCGACCAAAATCATGACTGAAGATTGCTATCGACAAGACCTAATTTGAAAGCGAGAAAAATGAGGAATGCAGAAGAAGGACTTGATGCTCGCAAATGATAAAGACCAAGTGTGCAACATAGAAGAAATGTTAATGCAACGCAAGAACCCTAAAATAAGACAATGCACAAATGTTAAAGTATGACTCCACAAGTGTTGACCATTTTTAGATGTCTACATTTTGCCCCTCTTTGAGACAATGCGATTTTAAGTGTTGTTTCAAAGAACAATAATGAAAATGCCCTAGACAATAACAATGACATATGCATGCCCCCTCGAGGAATTGGCCAGAAAAATCCAGAAAAGAGGCCAAGTGATCTACAAGAATGACAGAAGACGATATGTTCGAATAGATCAAATGGACTACCAAGACTGACGGAAGAAATGTTAGAAGAAATTAGACAGAGGACAGTTAGAGATGAAGGAAAACTTGCTTTTACAAATGCACATAAGTAGGTGAGAACCTTTATTTATTGTAGCAAAGCAGATGCAGAGCATCATGGCATTGAAGGTGAGAGATGGAACGCAACCCTTTTTGAAAAAGATAGACACATCGCACACAAGGAATGAGTGAAGCATCCTGGGGTGCATACATCAAGGTCAAGGTCTGTGCGGCGTTCACAAAGTGAACGTACTTATCACAGACACCTAATGATATAGTTGCCCCAGTTTGTGACAAACATTCCACAAACAGCAAACACAACAAAAAAGTAAAGGGACCATGAACCATCCCTATCACTCTAAATCACTCAGTGACATCCTCGAGCAACATAGGAACATGATTGAAGCCAAAGATAAATCAGTAAAAAGATAAGACGCACAAATTCAACCAAGTCAAACAAACAGTTTGATCATCATTGTCAAAAGTGGAAAACAAGAATGATTATGCTATCTGGTTCCAGGGAATGCGGTACCCTGTCTAAGATATGACACAGTCTGGTTTCAAGTATACCACACCTTGTATAAGACCCATGATAATATTGACAAGGACCAATGGTAATGTTGATTCTATTTGGATTGATGTGACAACTATGATCAGGTTGAATGCTTTCTTGGTCGAACAGTTCATCTGTTAATGCATGATTTCATTAAAGCATAATGTGTGATTGAGTGTCGTTGGATGTATGCTCAGCGATCTGTCTATGCACAAAGGGATCATTTTATTGACAAAATGCAAAATGCCAAAGAAATTGTTTTTTGGATTTTTTTTTTTCACTTTGTAGGAATTTCGAGTTTTTGACAATTTTTTTGTTTGTTTTTCAGGACTTTATTTGACTTTTTAGGGATTTTTTTCAGGACATTATTTGATTTTTAGGGATTTTTTCAGGACATTATATGATTTTTAGGGATTTTTTCAGGACATTTTAGCTGAAAATGAACACATGATTTTTTTGATGTTTTTGAATGTTTTTCAGGATTTTTTTCAATTTTTATGATTTTTTCAGGACATTTTTTTCGATGTTTTTGGATTATTTCAGGACATTTTTCAATTTTTATGATTTTTGCCCCCAGTGTCTAGCAAGGCAAGGAATATGACAGGTGAATAAATAGGCTTTCTGAAATGTTGGTGGATAGAGGGAAGACAAAGGCCTGTTATTATGGAGACAATATGGATGCAATTTTCAAGGGCTATTGCATGATGGGACAAGAGACTGGATATGCCAATGTAAAGCAGTGACATGGCATGAGGGACATGTCAAGAGGTTTTTGAAACCATGTTTAAATTTTGCATCCTTATGTTAGATCAAGATCAAGGAATGAAAAAGAGTGTATGGATAGTGATAAGATATGGATAGGATAAGCAAGACCAAGAATGGATAAGGGACATGGACTAAAGGTCGGGATTGGCTAAGGGATAGTGGCAGAAAGTTGCAATAAGACAGGGAATATGGATGAAAGGTTGTAATAAGCAAATGGATAAAGACCAAAAGCTATGATGGACTAAAAGCTGCAAACAAGATGCATGATGCTCATGAAGATCCTCAGCCTTGTCAAGATCAAAGGTGGAAAGAGGAAATGGACATGAGGGACAATAGGATATGAAGGGTAATGACAGGGGTGTGATAGGATACTGGAACAATGAAGGACAAAAGGATATGAGAGGATAAAACTTGTCCCCAAGTATGGTATGCAATAAATTCATATATTACGCATGATGCCTGTTTTTTAGGTTTTCATCATGGTACTTGCCCAAGGCGCTTGTGTGCCAAGTTTTCACCAGTGGATGAATTATTTTTGCTTTACTGTTTTTTTGCTTTTTTTTCTCACTTTTTTTTTTTTTGTATTTTGACTTTTTCAATAGAAGATGGACACATGATAGGGGATGAAAGAAGGACTCAAGCATCCTTTTTTTTTTTGGATAGTAGTCTTGAAAAAAATGGACCATGACCTTTAAAAGTATGCTCAAAGATGTTGTTAGGATAAGGACATGGAAAATGAGATGAAACTAAGGCAAGGATTTATGCAAAGGATTGGACCAAAGGGATGGAAGGATGGAAAATATGCATTGGAAAATGGATAGGGTATTGGAAGAATTGGGCTTTATGGATGGAAATGAAGGCAAGATCAACATTGGCACACACATTGAGGGGTGGTGGATTGATGGAGGAAAAATGGATCTCAGATTGTGAGATTTGGATAGAGGAATAGCTTGGGATTTTGGGACATAAGGGCCCAAAATGGATGAAGAAGGTGATGGAGGCACAAATTTGAGAGGGTTGGATGGAGGAATAGCAACTTTGGATGCCAAGTTGGATGTTTCTTTAGGCTTTTGTGCTTCAAGGAGCCGTTTAGGGATCCACATTGTTTTGGATTTTTCATGCTTTTGTTGTTCTTTGGTGTGCATTGCTTGCATAAGGGATTTAGGAACCCCATATATATTTTGACTTTGCTTGATTTTGCTCAGTGGGCCTTTGTGCCCTTTTGGATATTTATTTTTCTTTATAGATCATATTGTTCTTTGTTTTGACATGTCGATTATATTGGACATGTTGATCCTTGAATACATGTGGATTGCTAGACTTATGACTTTTATACTTGGCATCCAAATTGCTTGGAGGGGGAAAGGAATGCATGGATGGATACGAATGAAATGGACTTCTTTTGGATTGATGAAATTTACTCAAGGATGTGTTCCTTTGCTGACCTTTCATAGAGAACAAAGGAATATAAGGACCTAAGATGGATGGAAAGTATGATGGGGAATTGATAAGTTTGAATTTTGAAGGGAAGTTGGATTTAGTAGGGGTACCCACGTCTTGAGGAATTTCACTAAGCCCATGACCCTTAATATTTTCTTTAACATGAAGGGATTCTTGCTTATGGAGATCTACTCCTTTGCCTTTATGAATATCTTGACTTGTAGGACACTCTTTTCTTTGGGAAGAAGATGCGAGTCCATTATGAGGTGTATATGACATGAGAGAAATAACGAGATCTTGAAGTGGATCGGATTGCATCAAAGTGGAAGAACCCATTATGCATGTCGAGGGTTCATGAACATCTTGCACTAACACGTTAGAATCATGAGGGGGATTAGGATCATGAGGGGGACTAGGATTATGTAGTAGACATGGTTCAATGACAAGCTCTTCAAGAGATGGAATGGGAGAAATAATGGGATCATCAAAAGAAATGTGATCTTGGAGTGTATATGGAGCATTAATACAAGGACATGGAGGAACAAAAGGATCTTGTGGAGGATTTAAAAGAATAATTTGATCTTGACAAGGAGGAAGATCATTGGAATCCTCTTTAAGGGTTCTTTGCTCTTGACTTTTAATGGTATCATCAGAAAGGATGGAAGGGATATCTTGATCTTTCTTAGGAAGTGGAATGCCAATGGGATTTGAAAGGACATTTTTTTCATGAAATGGAAGGGGATTGTTTGAGATTGGATGGACTGGGATATCTTGATCTTGCTTAGGGAATGGAGTGTCAATAGGAATTTGGATAGGATGGACACGAATAGGGGAATCATCGTGAGTGTCTAGGAAGATGAGACCCTGGTCAACAATTGGATGGGATGATAAGGTTTCAAGATCTTGATCTTCATCTATTTTGGCAAGGGATCAATGCTTTGGCACGAAGGGGATGGAATTTGAATGGGACTCTCTAAAAGAGAAGCATTTGATGGCATTAAATCTTGCATTTCCAAATAGTACAAGGGATTTGTATAAATGAATTGATTATCTTGGCAATCAATTATGGATAGCCCTTGGATAATTTCATCCTTGGGTGTATTGTTTGATGAGGATAATATGGAAGGTTCTTGTGAAACTTCTAAAGGTGTAGGGATAGATGCCATTGGAGAGTCAATTTGTTTGTGGGGGGATGAGGCATTGCTAGACATAAGTGCATTATCTTGATCTTCCTCAAAGAACTCACTTGGTAATTTCCTTAAGATCCTTGCAATAAGGCCACCTTTCTTTCGAGGTTTTGACATAGTTGTATCTGGAATTTGAACTTGTTTCTGGTTTGATGTCATGTTTTGATATTGGACTTGGTTCAGTTGTTTCGACATGTTTGAAACTTGGGTTGGTGTGTGCTGCAACCTTTGTTTTTGAATGTTTGGTTGGTTGTTGATATTGATATGTTGGTTGAACTTGTTGATATTCCACCATTGGTTGTGTTGGTTGTATATGTTGGACCATTGGTTGTGTCTGTTGGATATGTTGTTGATTCAAGATTTGATTGAATGAAATTTGACCAAATGAATTTTGATTTGGGACTTGATTGAAATTTGTGCTTGTTTTTTGAAATTGTTTCATCATCTCTATTTGAGAGATGAGAGCTAGTATGTCTGATCGTTCGATAAGAGCTTTTACATCAATTGGCTCAAATTTTGGGTTTGGACCTTGAAATTTTTTAAATGTTTTGGACATTTGGGATCTCACTATTTTTCACTTTTTGTTCCAAGATCTCTTTTTCTCGAACTAGTTTTTCCTCTAGTTTTTGTATTTGGAGACTTGTTTCATCATAAAAAGTTTGACCAATATTGCCTTGTTGTGGGGTTGGATATAACTATGATTGCCTTGGATTAAAATTTGATTGTATTTCCGGTTGATATGTCAAACTTTGTTGCATCATTGGAGCTTGGAACCTTGTTTCAATAGACATGTCACTATGCAATTGCAATATTTTTGGGATTTTTTTTTTTGATTTTAAAAGGATGATGTATGATATGCAGCTAAATGCAACCTAAATAGATGAAAATGCAATCTATGGCAAGAATGCAACCTATGTTTTTGTTGTTTTTCAAGATTTGGACAAACCTTTTGGAATGCAAACCTAAAGACTCAACCTTGGGAAGTTGAAATGAAGCCAAGACCTTAAAGGACAAAGGACCAAATGACAATAGGACAAATTGACAATGTCTCACCTATATGCTTGGATACTAAGCTAGGTTTGACAAAAATGATATTAATAAAAGGACAAATTTTAGACAAGGTCAAGACTCACTAACAACAACTTAGGGTATCATCCAAAGTTTTGATTTTTCAAGTTTGACAAACCAAATTTTTGAGACTAAATGTAAGAAGGCAATGATTATGACAATGACTTAGGATATGACATGAAAATGATCTAAGGATATGATATGACAAGATGAAGCCAAGACAAGATGAGAATACAATGATAAGGATACGCGAAGACCAATGACTTGGAATATGCAAAATGTAACCTAGGCAAGACCTAATTTTAGCATGACAAGGATAATGCACGAATGTCACCTAAATGGAAATCTAGCTTAGATACGACAATGAAATGCAAACTTAGGGAAATGATTTTGAACCTAAGTGCAAAATGAGGACGCTTGCAATGAAAAGGACTAAAATGAAGGGAGATGACAATATGTCCTAGGACCTAAGTTGGACTATGCAAAACCTAGCCTAAAGTGACATGAATTTTGAAACAAAGATATATAATGTTTTGACAAGCCATGTTCAAATGTTGGATGAATAGTTGGATAAATTTGGACTTTTGTTTGGATTTTGTTTTGAATTGAAGGTTGTTGATTTTGAAAACCCAAGTTGATTATGAGCACTTTTGAAAGTTTGTTTTTGATTTAACCTTTGACAATCACGGAAGACAAAAATGTTTGTTTGACTTTGACTTAAGACAATCAAGCACATTCACAACAAATCCTATGGCTCGAAAAGGCAATATCTGTTGAATCCTCTAACCATAAAATACAACACTCAGCCGGATAGCTAGACGCTTGATAGCACTGGCTCCCCCTTACAGTGCACTCACTTCTCGGGCATACCAAGCTTTGAGTTCAAGGGGCATCACTTCCCAAGAACTTTCTATCTCTAACTAAGGAGTACATGAGAGGTGTCTTCAGCATGCACGTATCACAATGCCTGAGCCAACAGATAGAAGGATTTTGGCATCTAAAAAATAAGAGATTCTAGTAAGGGCATCCGTTCGGGTGGGTATTGATCCGACGAATAAATCATCACAATACCATTCCAGCACCCATTGTCTACAACTTTCGTTGCATCCACAGTTATTTAGAGTTGTTCGGAAGAGCTTGGATTTAGCCCATCACCACTTTGGGTCGGTCCCTCTCACCAATGCCTATGCGAAGTGCCAGGCAAATCGGGAGGCAGGCCCAGTTCTAAGGGTTAAAAACACACAAACAAAATTTAAAAAAAGACCTGATAAGCATTGATTTTTTTGACCTTTAGAAAACCAAATGAGTTTATTGATTCATTTGCATCCTAATTAAGACTAGATGAGATTAATTCCACATTAATTTGAAAAACATTCGATAAATTTAAGCCATGATTAAATGCAATTTGTTGTTTATTTTAAACCCTTTGCATGCATGAAATATGGAATTTGTTGTTGTTCTTTGATCCAAATCTTAATTAAAACTATGTGAGAATTTTAGGATTCATTCAAACCTCCTAATTAGGCTATGTAAAGATTTGTTGTTCATTAAATCCCTCTAATTAAACTATGTGAAGATTTGTTGTTCATTGCATGTTAAAAAATCCTGCATAAATAATTGTTTAGACTCCATAAAACCCACATGCCATAATAGATCTTGTCAAAAAACTTGCATGCAACAATAGATGCTCACATAAAACCTGCATGCAACAACATATTAGTTTAAAAAACTTGCATGCAACAATGGATTAGTCCAAAAAGCCTACTTGCAACAATGGATTAACACCAAAAACCTGCATGCAAAAACAAATCCACACATAAAACCTGCATGCAAATAGCAAATAATTCACATTGGGTTCACCAAAAAATGTAACTAGGAAAATGGAAATCATCAAAGCAATATCAAATTAGCTAACCACAAAGCTAAATTGCAATGAAATAAAATCCTATTACAATCAATAGAAGAATTGAAAATAAGACATTCAAAATAAATGAAAAATCATCACCAATGTCTCTTTCAATTGACCTCCATTGTCCTTTCTCCTTCAAATTATCTTGTTTGTGGATCTCACCTACAAGTGCAAGAGCAAAGTATGAAAGCAAGCAAGAAGACAAGATGAAAATTGCAGCATAAGGATACTAGAAGCGTGGTTGATTGATCCTGAAAATGTGATTGATTCTGAAAATGTGATTGATTCCCCTTTCATTGAAGAAAATCATCCAATTTATAGACAAATTGGAGAGAGGACAAGATTAGCATGAAGAGATTTGAAAGGAAATTCAAATCAAGAATGGCAAAATTATGACAAATGACAATTTCCTATGCAAGGAGTATGACAAATTATGACAAGTTGCTATGCAAAATGCATGACAAATTATGGCAAGTGGAAGCATAAACATAGGAGAAAATGAGGGAATGAAATTAGGGGAAATATTAGAAAAATTAAAGAAAATAAGAGAAATAGAAATTAGGAATTAGGAGAAATTAGCAAATTAGAAAATTGAGGGAAAAGATGAAATAGAAATTAGGTGAATTAATTAATAGGTTTTCATCCATTAATTAATTCATGAAAACCTAGGACTAAATAAATAGATTTATTTAACCCACAAAGAAGAAGAAAAGGATTAAATGAACAAATCATAAAACCCTAGAAATAAGAGGACAAGGAATTAGGTCAAGACAACAAGAAATTAATGTAGGTTCGATCATGATTCTGATTGGCAAAGGACCAATGTTGATAAATGATTGAGATTGATTGACAAAAATCAATGACAAATTGACCAAGATTGACAAGGAGATCAAATTGATAGGCATAAATTGACGAGGAACAATGACTAATTGATCCAAATTGACATGATTGAAAAGGACAAGGATCGATGATGAATCAATCGCAAAATGACAAGATTGACAAGGACAAATATCAATGGCAAATCGATCGCAAAATGACAAGGCTGAAAAGGACAAGGATCGATGAGGAATCGATCACAAAATGACAAGGCTGACAAGAGGACAAAACCCTAATTCTATCATCGATTAGGATTGATGATGTCCAAAATGATGGTAAATGAGCACGCACATTGATGTGACAGGATAAGATCGACCAAAATCATGACTGAAGATTGCTATCGACAAGACCTAATTCGAAAGCGAGAAAAATGAGGAATGCATAAGAAGGACTCGATGCTCGCAAATGATAAAGACCAAGTGCACATCATAGAAGAAATGTTAATGCAACACAGGAACCCTAAAATAAGACAATGCGCAAATGTTAAAGTATGACTCCACAAGTGTTGACCATTTTTAGATGTCTACAACTTCAATGATTCTTCTCTCTTTATTAGAGATGGAGGTATGAGTGGGCTCAAAATTGAGCATGGCCTAATCCACTACATGTTCAGTGTGAAGGGGTTCTGAAAGGATTTTGAGTTTGGCACCACACTGAGTACAAAGGATAAGGTGAGACCAGTCTAAGGACAAGTAACCTCCTATTTTGGCGGTGAAATCCCGAGAAAGGCAGAGGCCAAAAATGGGGGGAATGACAATAATTACCACCTCTTGAGACACGGTAACACTAGGACACATGAACAATGTTAGCAGAAGGTTCTTGATAAGACCCATGGTTTGAACCTTATTACCGTCTAGTTGCATAACTCCTCGATTTAAAGGTTCATATTTGATATTCAACACCTCAGCAATTTGCTTAGGCATGACGGTAGTGTTGGTACCAGAGTCTATCATAGAGTTGTGTAAAATTTTATCCCCTATTATGAGGGTCAAATAGAAATGATTGGGCTTAGGCTTACCCTCTTCTTGGGAATTCAGAGGTATGGCCTCATTCATCAACATTGTCGATGAGCCTAATTTATCTACAGGAGGCTAGAATCTTTCTTCGCTGACCTGTGGAGAAGTAGTAGCATTTCCACTAGGAGGTTTACCCACCTCTGACAAAGCTTCTTTCAAATGATTCTTCTACTCTGGGATACTAAGGATATCCCATAAAGAAATATTGGTCGAGGCTTTCCTCAACTGCTCCACCATGTCTAATACTGACGACATTGATGCCTTTTTCTCTCTTGGCTTATAGGGGATAAATTCCTTCCTTGGATACGTAACAATGGCTACAGGTTGTTCAAGAACTTTATCCACAGAGAATCTCCCTTGCATGCCTACATTCTCTCCCGTGAAGCACCTCTTCGACCAGAGGTTGTAATCTGATTGCACTTGAGGAGCCCCTGAGCTTGATGAGGTTGCACCATTGGTTAGCATGACATCTTCATCTTCCATCTAGGAGAATAGCGCATGGTCTAGAGCTATCTTCATTTCTTGCTCCATTGACATGCCTTGCATTTGTACAATGAAAGATACATTATCCATGCCAGGGGTTGTGTAATCTGAATCATTTGAAGTCATGCCTTGGCTACGTTTATCCACAACCCTTTATTGTAAATTGCCTCTTGGAAAATTCCTTGGGGCGTGGGCGTTGTTACATGGAAAACACCAATAATTGGTATCATCTGCTAGATTATTTTGTCCCACTATCAACTCTTTACTAGTGTTAGGGTAGACAGTTTGTAAAGGATTGGGTACCGAAACTCTCTGTCCATTTGGTTTGCTTGGGGAAGTTCGTCTATTTACATATTGGTTTTTTTGATAAGTAGGACTATTCCCTTGATAATTCTGTTGGAAAGGGGGTCTAGCTGGTGGGATTTAGGACCTTTTTTAGATTGACAATTTCATTCGAGAAAGATCTCAATAAATTTTTCATATCGCTGATCTCTGCAGCCAAGGATGAGGGAGGAGGTGGAATTTCTTTTTGGGAGCTGGGATATGCATACATGGATTGGGAAGCGAATGAGCTAGGCGTGACTGGTTCTGGGACTTGATTTGATAGCTCTAGAAATACCGACATGAGCGGTCATGGCGAGAGATTCCCAACATTGATCAGATTATTTTCTGTGGAGACTACCAAATCAAACGCTTGAGGGAGAGTATTTCCTCCTAGAGATTGAATCATCACTAATATGTTAGAGTTGAAGGCCTTCAGATGGAAAATAAATGTCATGTTAGTAGGGGGATGGGCAGACAACAATATTCTTTGCCAAGTACTCTAAAATCTTAAATTGAATTCTGTTACTGCTTCCTGACAGGCTCTATTTATAGTAATCAATTGATGCATCAAGGATGACCTATCAGCCTTGTCGAAGAATCTCTGAAAAAAGTGGTCTCCCAGCTGATCTAAATCGCCTATAGAACTTGGAGCAAGGGATTTGTACCAGTCTAGAGCTCTCCCTTTGAAAGATGCTACAATTAATCTCAAAGCTACATTTTGTTCAATTATATTATGGACCATGCAGACATTGGCTACATCTTGCAGGTTCTCCCCAAGGGTTTTGGGACATTCTCTAGTGAATTTAGGGATAACTTTCAATGCGACAAAGGGAATCGGTCCCCATACTATAGGTAGTACTAGAGGAATGAGAGGACTTCTATTATTCCATGTCACAAAATTTCTTGGATTAATCTGAGCCATTATTATTATAGGAACAACCGTAAGGAAGATAGGTGGGTTTTGGGAAGAGGAGGCGGCAGGTTGATGGACATTTACCAGGGGCGGAATAAGCAAACTAGGATTCAAATCTGTCTGACTCCTAGTAACGGGTCTGTGGCTCATAAAACAACTTAATATTATTTAAAATTTGGGTCTCACTGGGCATGCCAAAAAAAGAACTGTTGACTCTTAATTTTACCTTAAACGTGAATAGCCTTATGGGAAATTTAGTGTTGGGAGACCTATTGCATGAAACTCACTGAATGACCTTTGGGTTTGAGAAATCGAATCTTCATATAATTGGGGGAGAAAGGGGAAAGAGAAAACTTCAAAGCAAATGATCTACACTACTTAGGCAATACACCTGAGCATTTCAGAATAGTATTAATAACATATAAAACCTAGAGGTATGCAATTTTAAAGCTCATTCAACAATCTACATGCCCAGAACCATTTGAGAGAAGAATTCAACAAGAACTCATTTAACATAAAATGACATTTAACCATTCATCCAATAGATAACAAGTCTCGTGACATAGTTTAATCCGTAGAGTCTCACAATAAATATCACAGAAGTTAATAAACTAGAAAACAACACTGAAGTTAATATATTAATATTCAAATAAAATCATCACAAAGGCCATAGGTACAATCTAATATGATTATCATTCACCAAATTTCATTAACATAAAGGCCTCTTAATGAGCCAAAGTTTTAGAAAAACTCTCTAAAAGTTTGAACCCTCTAAACAAGAAAAACATAAGCATAAATAGAGCCCCTAGCTCAACTAATAGCTCGTAGCGTCAACAACCTTCCAACAATTGCTTCTGACATGAAAACTTGTCGTGGCACACCGCGAGATCATACCTGGAAAAATCACCCCTGAAGTTGCTATTTCCACCATATCATGGTGATCCCTGCACTTACCCAACAAGAAAATCGCGATGAAAATCACATCCTGATTCATGAATTATCATGGAGGAACAAAAAATGAGCGCAAAGAGAGCATTCGATCATGCAATGTAGAGACACCAAGTGTGTTTACCTTTACGCGATGGACAGTGGGGCCGAGAGGAGTGCAATGCCATAAAAACCTGAGCAATCTAGCAGCTCTACATTCTCTCAACTCTGAATGAGAAAAGCAAGTGATCAGAGGCAATTCCGAGATGACACCTAGCTAGTGCATTTTGTACAGGATGCATAGCTGGAAAATCAAAAGGAATGGGTGCCACTTGATCAAAATTCTTCTTACAGACGACTCTGAAATAATGTTAACACTTTCAAAGGAGCACTTTCATATTTTCTAATCCTTATATAGATGAAGGTGTGGAACTGAATGTAAAAACTACCAAATTGTGTTACTAAGGCAACAACTTCTGCTAAGATTATTTTCTTAGGAGACCTTTCAATTCTTTGTATTAGGGTCATGAAGAATGCATTATAAACATGGGAAAACTCCCTCATTCCCATATCTTACTATAACTTGTGAAAACATTCATAAATAGGTCTACCTTCTGCTAGTGATCCATCCATAGCTAGGCTTGGCCAAGTCATCTCGTTACTAGCAAATATATAGCTCAACACGGAGCAGAAATGGAATTCCCACATCTTTGGGTAGCTAACCAATTTCTCGTGTAAGAGATTACTCATCAATGTTGCCCAATCCACAAATTCATCCTTATAACAAATTACCAATAAAAACCTACACATCCATTCTTCAAAGAATTCTATCCTAGGCCTCCTAGTTTTCTTGTGTAATGATACAATCACATCGGCAATATAGCTTTTGAAAATATTTGTTTTAATTCATGAGGGAAGCTTCAACTTTCCTTTTCTTTCTATTTCCAACCATGTTTGGGCCAACTGGGTGAGGCACTAATCTGCATGATTATGAAAATATTCCTATCCATATTGCATTGACAAGTCCACATATTGTTCTTATTCTTGGATTTGTAGCACATTAGGCACTGTCTTAGAATCATCTTTTCTATGTTAGTGCCATTTGGGCCTCTAACCTCATGAGAGTCAGCATGATAGTTCTTCTAGACACCTAAAAATGTCTTATTCATGATAACATACTAATTATGCGCCTTATTAATTAAATAATTATTTAATTATTTAATTTAACTAATTAAGTTCTTCTAAATTATCATTATTATTCACATTACTAATTATTCAATTTCCATCCCTTCAACATTCATCATTTAACCCTTTCTCAAATATTAATTAAATATTTAATTAATTACGATCTAATTCCTTAATTAATTTTTTTTAAATTTAATTAATTCCATTTCTAATGATTGAATAATTGCATTTTAAATTATTCAATTAATTAATTTATTCTCCAAATCCCCAAATTCTAATTTCAATTAATTTCGTCTAATTTCATCTTCCAAAATTAACATTTCACCAAATTCCAATTTTGTCAAATTTCAAGTCAATGTGCATTTCAATTTCATCATTCGAAAATCAAAATTCAAATTCAAGTAAAGATGAAAATGAATTTCAAAAGTCCTACAACACATTTTGAAAAATCATGACTGATTAATCAAATCGATTAACTAACCAGTTAAGTCAGTTAACTCTCCAATCTCCACTTTTAACTCCCAATCACCTTTTTCTAACAAGCCAATCAATTTAGTTATCTCTCTAATCTATCCAATTAAGTATCTAGACATCTATCCAATCTATCCAGTTAACTATCCAATATATCCACTCGACAAATCAATCAAATGAGTTAACTAATCAATCAACACTTGAAGTTCCATTTCTCATCCCTTTCTCCCCAAAAATCTATAAAAGCAACATCATTTTCCTTTTTTAATCAATCACTATCTTCGAAAAATATTTGTGTCATCTTTATGTAGGAATCCTAGTGCAATATCTGAGAGCCACAACACAATATTGGAGAACAAAAATGGAAGCAGTATGAATGATAGAGAGTTTTAATTAGATTCATTTGATTAAAATTTCTTGTTAGGCTAATAATTTCATTGATTTGTGTCTAGGATTGCTTAATTAGATAAGGAATTCATGATTTTCCTTTTATTATAATTAGCTTGATTTCCATGATAATTTTAGGCATAAAACAATTGGTGAACTTGACGTGAAAGCAACATCTAACATATTTTCTTTTTTTCTATGATTTTTGCAAAAATAACAGATTCTATATGGATCAACATGATTCACCTCGCATTTGCCCATAACGTCTCACAATCGTACAGATAGGATTTCATATTTGACCACGCATAAATTCACAATCATAAATGCATAAATTCATAAACGTAAATGCTGAAATTCGCAATCGTATTCCTAACATATTGCATTTGTCTACCTTTATTTTGCACTCATTTTCTTTTATCGCTTCTATACACGATTCCTATTTCTATCTAATCCATAATTTACTTTTCTGGAAATATCACTTTAATATACTATTTAAAATGAGCCAGATCCCATGGCAAGAAAGGTGAGATTTCACATTTCAAGTTCAAGAACGAAAATAGACAAAAAAAGACAACAAAGAACCTATCAGTGAATCCTAAAGGCAGAGAAGAGAATCCAAGACCTGGAAGATCAGATCGCTTTATCCAAATACCACAATATTGTACAAAAGTACCATATGAGATACAATACGATGAATGAAGCTGAAGTAATGGTTACTGTGATCCAATATTAATTCTCTGTTTTGCAGGTTCTTTGAAAAAAAAAATAGTTTTCTATTTTGCTTGTCACATTCGTCTAATCAATAATTCACAATCATTTAGACATAAATTCACATTCATTAGTATATAATTGGCAATCCTTCAATAATTTTGTCGCATTCGTTTGTAGAAATAGGAATTTCATTGTCTTTGTTTTTTCTATTCTATTCTATTTTTCTGGTACTTCCGACAATCTATTTGCAACATGTGGCAGGAAGTATAGAGCATAAGCGATCGATCCAAGACCTTTACTTGAAAATAATAATGAGTGAATTGTAGGGTTTCCCTTTTTACTCATATTTGGTTTTGGTGCTTTAAAATGAACCCATATGAATGCCATTCATATTTTGATTTAGGTTTTGAAATGGACACGAGCTTGTTTTATGCTTGGTGAAGGACACACATTTATATGTTCTAAGGTTAATAAACTTTTTTATTCCCTATCTAGAGCACTTTCTCATTTTGTAGGTGTAATACCCTAAAAATGGTCACCTAAACCTTTGTCCCCTAATCATAACCAAGGTCCTAACCAAAGGCAATTAAATCAATCTTGAGCACCTAATTAATTAATTTCTAAATCATCAATGTCAGATGGCAAATAAATCATTCTATATTAATTAAATATTTGTTCATTTAATTAATTAATCCAAGTAAATCATTTTGATCAATTATCCTATTTATTTAATTAAATATCTTAGCATATTTAATTAATAAATCAATTTGCTATTAAATCATAAAAAAAGGAATTAATTTGCAAAAAGAAATTAAATTTGAAAAAAGGAATCAAATTGAGACATCCTGAAAATTGAAAAATCTCAGAAAAGTAATTAAATCAATTAAATCTCAAAATTGAATAAAAATATGGAAAACATCAGTTTTTTTTATTTTATCTTAAATTTAGCCATTTTCCTTTAAAACTAAGAAAAGCAGCCAATCACATCAATTCACCTAGATTGTGCTTCCTCTTGGAGAATCTCAACCACTCATCATTAATCGATCTTGACCGTTGGTCTCTCTCTAGATTTCTATAAATTCAGGCTCTCATCTCTCATTCAGATTATCTTAGAGATTTATTGTTATTATGTTGTTTTTGCTCTAGGTTCATTGAGAATATTGTGCTTTGAGATTATTGCATCTTAGCTTTTTACATATTTAGTTTAATCATTCATAGCTTAATCTTGCATCTATCTAGCTTAATCTTGCATTCATTTAGCTCAATTTTGTGCTCATATAGATTAAATCCTTCATCTTGGTGTAGTCTAGTCACTGGTATTGCTTAGACAAATTTGAGAGCAAGTCTATACTCACATCTTTTAGAAGGAAATAGGTCAATTTTTTTTGTTTTTTATATTCATGATTATATATGTCTAACCATGCATACAATGACTTATTGAAGTGTTTGTGCTTTACAGCTTGCAGATTACCACTTTTCACACACATAGTAGGGTGGACCCGCAGTTACATTAAGTACCTTTCCACCCACCTTCAGGGTCTTAGGAGATAGGGAAAAGAGATAACAACACCCATTTTTATTTTAGTAGTTAGGGATATTCTTTGACTGGGGATTTCATCACCCCACAAAGGTATCTCAAATTGGGACATGTTGGGGACATCAAATCTCCCAATGTGATCTCAAGTGGGTTTTATGAGCTACTATATAAATATGTTGGTCAAGCGATTAGAGTTCTAAGTGAATCAATGTATGTGGAGGCCCCTTCTACACAGATAAGCATAGTTAAAGCCTTAAGTGGCTTGCTTCGAGAATTCATCATTGGATTGGTGATCCCTTAGAATTATACTATGAACCAAATGTTTTAGTTGCCCAAAAATCCCACATTTGATGGTTCGAGGAGTGCGGATCGTACCCTGTAGATAACTCTCATGTACCCATCTTGATGAGAAAAGAATCCCCCGATTAAAAGATCTTTAGGGTAAGAGAATATGGCATGCTTGAGAAGTGAGTGTTGTGGAGTGGAGCCACTACTACCAGAATCTCTATCTGTCCATCTCTTATGAGGTATTTCTTTGTGGGGGCCCAATCAGATGGTTTCCTCATTCTAGATTAGGTTGTAAATGTTTTCCTTATGTCTATAATTTATTCGATGTGTTAAGCCAGTAAGAGTCAATCCTTCTTGGGCCCATTTAGGCCCTTTTTCTCACGTAACTCTGATTCTCAAAGTTGTTAAAAACAAACTCAATTAGCCATACTATCTTTCATCTGTGTATGTTGTGTTTGCAAAATCTTTCAAAACATAAAATTTTCCCAAACAAGGTCACTCAAACAATCACCTCAATCAAATAAGATCCTATATCTTCAAAAAATATTTACTTCTTTGCATCCCTTGCGATCATAGGTTCTTTATTCTTCACCTTGCATAGTCTTTCCTTAGTCCTTATATTGTCCTTGAATCATCCACATTACATTTGCATTATTCTTTTTATGGTCTCTAGATCATGCTTAAAGTCTTCGTAGTATTTGCATAGTCTTTCCCTAGTCCACTATTTTTGCATTTGGTATCATATCCGAGTCTGTCATTTCCTCTTAGCTCTTGCATAGTGTTAATTGCTATTAGGACTAAGTATTCTCCCAAAAGATTATTGAGTCAAAAAGACCCCAACTTTCAGTCAATCATCATATCAATCTTGGTTCCCATGTTCACCAGTCTAGCATGGGGAGTCATTTTTCAAAATACCAATTTGGTTCATCAACAAAACTCTTTCCATCTTTTGAGTAATGTCTTTCACTTGGTCAATAGATTAAATTACCTTTAGTTACATTTTCATTTCCTTTAGCAAGTCTCCATAGCATGTGTTGCAATGGCCTTGCATGGTGATAGTTTCTTCCCATTCGAGCAACCTAACCTCAGTCCAAATGACGATCAGGCAGAAATCATTGATGGTCATGATAACCTTGCATGGAATTTGAGAACAAATGTCCCCCAGTATAGAGGAGTCAAGTTTGTCATAGAGGAGGAAATAAGAAAATAAGTTTCAATGCAAAGAGTAGCCGAAAGAGAAATCACTCGACAAAGGCTTCAAAGACATACACTACAACAACAACAACCTCCTCCTCATCTCGATATTCAACCCCCTTGTTCCAATCCTTAGTAAAATATTAGAGTAGTTTACATACATAGTCTTTCGAGAGTCTAGTATTGTCATCCTAGTTTCATCATAATTGTCATAAGTCTTGTGTTCCCAAGTCATCATAGGAGTCATTCACTCCATTAATCAGATTGCAAAGAGCTAAGCATAATATGGATCCAAATAGTGATCCTTTTGTCAATCCCACATGGAACATGAACATATTAGGCTATCAACACACACAGCCTCAAATAGATGCAACATTACCAGTAAATAGAAACAACATGCCTTCAATAGAAGAAACCCAATGAAACTTGATGCCATAAGAACTTGAGACAGCTCAACAAAATCCACACGTCCTCATGATCCTAAAAGAACTTATTCATCACAATAAGAACATATACCTCTCCCTTTTAATTCAAAATGATGCCAAATTACCCCAAATATCAACATTTTCAGAAATACTGCCGCCTAGGGTAACGTTGAACCAGAATATAAATGAAATACCGAACTTGACACAAACACAAGCTACATCTTCAAGTTCAATACCTATTGCAGTTCAAAACACACAAGCGAAGGCAGCTCAATCTACTGCAACTTCAACTCAGAATTCCCAATTAGGTGCTAATGTCACAACAAGTGCCTCGAACACCTCGACAAAAACTCAAGCAACTATGACTTAGAATACTACTCCCACAAGTACCTTTCAACCAACATTATCAGTTTTTGTGGGATCTACTTATAGTGGCCAGATTTGAATAAAGGGTCCATCAAGATGTACGGGTCTAGTCAACCCAATGTCAATACTCAATTTGATTACTTCACAACACCTAGTGGAGGTTACAACACAATTTCATAATCAATCGATGTTCCAACAGTATCAAGTATACTCAAACACCAATCGTTTTATGGGGAATACATATATGGCTAGCTCAACGTTGACTCAAACAAAGATCTTAGTTCAACAAGTCCAGAATCTCCAAAGGCAAATAACAACTATGAAAATAGGAAATGACAAGAAGAGCTATACTATGGAGGATCTCTATCCTTATCCTTTTGATAGGACGTTGTACATGTCACCCTTCCCACCACATTTTGAAGCTCCCAAGTTTGAAAAATATAGAGGAAAAGGTAATCCCCAAGATCACATTAGGGATTTTTCACTGCATGTATTGAGGTGGCTCATGAAGACACATACTTGATGTGCCTATTTCCCAAAAGTTTTGGAGGAACAACACTAGAATGGTTCTCACACCTTCCACCAAGTATTGCTTCATGGGGAGAGCTATTTTTGTTTATAACAAATTTCTCATGCAATATAGATAATTTGGTTACTTTAATCGATTTATGTGCAGCCAAACAAAGGGAAGGTGAGAAATTTGTTTCATTTTTATAAAGATGGAGATCCTTATACCACAGGTGCTATTGGGGATTGAAATTTCCAAATAATTTCAAGCACCCTACTATTGAAAATGGTGGCCACTTTATGGAAATGGAACATAATAGATGATGAATTATTTGAGCACCTAGAGTAAAGGAAAATAAGATAAGGATATGAATAAATTAATTCAAACGGACCCCCATGAAAGGTTGTTAAGCTACCTTGTATTTCACATATACATCATTCCCTTCAAGTCATAAAGAGTCTATGTATCCTAAGAATATTGAACTCTCTATCCAACTTCATGCATCAGTTAAGAAGTCCAAATAATCCTTCATCATCCCATCCTAATAACCCTAGATATGTCATATATATTTATTCCATAGAGTGCTATCACGAGCCATTTTTCTTATGAGGATGATAACATCTCATAATAACTTTCCATCTCAAATTTCATCATGTCATACCCTAATATGTTGTTCCTACATGTTCCTAATAGACTTAATACATATTTTGCTTGTCGATTTGATGTAGATTGGTGTTTTCAACCTACATAAAAGATGATGTTGACAGAGAATGAAAATGAGTAAAAAATGAAAATGTAAGAAAGACCCATTTCATAAAATAAAGTTTCCAAGCTCCAATAAAAATATCATGTCCATAAAAGGTGTTTTTGTTTATTGACAATGGAAAATACCATAAGAAAGCTGAAAAAATGTATAAAGCCTGTCATTTGGACTTGATAAGAAAATGATGTCAACTAAGCATGAACATGAAAGAAAAATGAAATTATAATGAAGACCCATTTTAGATATGGATGTTTCCTATCAAAAAATAATTTAATGGTTTTGAAATGAAGTTTAAGGATTCCAACCAAAAGGAAACCCAAAATATAGGTGAAAGCAAGGTTATTGACTAACTAGTTGATATATTAATTTCAAAGGGTTTTGTTAACTTTAATAAAAAATGGCGACTCTTTACCCCAAAAGGGGTATGATGACTATTAAACCACATATATAAGTGATGGAAAATGTGGAATATAAGGGAGATAGAATAACAAAAGATAAAATAGAAGACTATCCACAAAAGGGTAGAAATTATAACATATTATTTTCAAAAAAGGGGCTTAAATGTAAAAACCTTTCAAATGTTGTGAAAGAAGTATAATTTAATGTTCCCTAATTTGAGTTGACTTGTTATATTGGCTAAAGTAGCCAAGGTTGTTTGAGAACTCCTATGTGTCATCTTTTTCCTATTATATTGATTTGAATATCAAGGGTATTTCAAATTGAGCAAAGAGCATTTAATATCTTTGTATGATTTATTGTCTTGATTCTCTCAAGGAGAGATTAAATCTTCTTGTTGACAATTCATAGTAATAAGGACAAAATAATTGAATATATAAGGATTCAAGGAACTGATAGATTCATGCAAGGCATGGATGTAAAAATTATCTAATAAAGTGGTGCAAAACCAGTGAAGGAATAAGAGATTGACTAGATTTCCCAATGGATGAAAGACACTAATCAAATCTCATTTTAATACTAATTAAATTACTTTCATTTTTCAATTTCTGTAAGGAAAAAAGAGTGCGGAATACTCTCTCCTATTGTCAATTCTAAGGGGATAATCATGCAAGGGAGTATTTTAATTTCAGTTTGCAGTACATTAAGATAAACACAGACAAAAGAACACCAGATAAAGACACTAGATATACATGGGAAAACTCTTACGGGTAAAAATCCCACCACCAAGAAGATTCCTTTATTGAGTAAACAATACGGTTATAATAAATTCTCAGATCTTCTTTTCAGACTTTGTTCTCACAACATGCAGACCCCTCTCCTCTCAGATTCTTCAACTTCAACTGTAACAGATACTTCATCGACCACCTATATATATACCAAACATTCCTCTGTCAGTTTGTATACTGGCCTTGTAACCGTCAAGTAACAATCTATTGATCCATGAACTCATGGAAAACCTATTATCCCACATTCATTTGGAAGTCGCATCAGTTCGTATTCAAATACACCGACAAAAACATTTCACGTGTCTGCCTATAAGTCTTTTGGACTTCGGTCTTGGTGACCATCCGCAGTCGGATACTTCTTCATCAACCCATCAGAATCATCATGCAAAAGTTACCTTGATCTCCAATCAATAGTAGATGACCTCATCGACCCATCAAAATAACAAATAACTAGTTGTTTTGATCTTTGATGATGCCCCGATCACCGAAGGCAATCCTGGTCCTCCGATTTTCCTTGATCTCTTTCTGTGCTCCGCCACATGGCACCCCTTGATTGGTTCTGGGTCCCTTCTCTAACACCTTAGCATGACCTCACTATCCACTCGAAGTTCTTCTTTGTCACTAGGTCACGATGGAAAGTCTCACGAGCAATTTCCCATCACGACCTAGCAACCACTGTCGGATCTTTTGCAATTGTCATCCGATTATTTTGATCTGCTCGACCTTTAATTCGCCTTAGCCGCTCTCTTGTTGGGTCCCACCACTTGGTCTCCATGTCATGAGAATAAACTGGTGAGCTACTTCCCATCGCGGTATAGCAACCGTTGTCGGATCATTCTTGATCATCGTCTAATCTGCCCAACTTGTTCACCTGATAACCGAACACAGGAAGAGGTTCCATCGGTCATCAACATGACTTACATCTTGTTCCTCCAATAGCTGATGATGACCCGATCACCAAAGGCAACTTCATTAGGATATGGACAGGACTTCAATATAGCTAACCTGATAGGCAATGTTAACCCAAACATTGGTCAATAGATTCAAGGCATATTCCCAACAGTTTCAAGTTGTAGGAGTTAGTATTGTTGGTGTAAATAAATATTCATTATGGATATTATTACACTTTACTTAAGTTAACTTAGGATAATGCATCTCTTCGTAGTTTGGATTTGAGACACTTAAGGAAGTGTGCACATAGGGATAGAGCTTGTAGGAGAAATTCCACCTTTTGTGGTCTTATTTTGCTGTTACACTCCACATTCAGTGGGTCATCCACCTCTTGTGGAATATTATATTATTTCTCCTAGCTACCCCTAGTATTTCTTACCTACCATTATTTCTCATTGAGCCACATGTCATGATTGTGTGCTCATACATCCATATGGCCTTGCCTATATAACCAGACCTATATTCATTGTATTGGTTAATCCAGTTGATCATTTTCATATTGATGAGAAAACAGTTTGTTCTTGTCATTCTTTTGTCTCTATTTTATACTTTTCATTGTGCCCTTGATCTTAGAAAAATCTCACATGGTATCAGAGCCATTGGGGCTTCATTGATTGGTTTTTGGAGACATTTTGGAAGACTTATATTTTTCGGATCTAAGGGACAAGTATTTTTGGAGGCATCTTTGAGCATTTTCGACCTCACCATTATGTCCGGGAGGCCATTTCCATAAAAATCGAGTATAAACTCGACCATTTTTGGTGAAAATCGACTTTTGGAAGTGGAGGAATTTTTTGCCCAATTTGGGCAGTACAGTACGAAATTTTCGGATTTATAAAAAATAACAAAATAAAAAAAATATTTTTTTCTCTAAAAATATTTTTCCAGTATTTTGAAAAGAATTTTTTTTGAAAAAAAAAAAAATTAAAAAAAACAAAACCGAAAAGGGTTTCTATTTTTCAAAAAAAAGAATTTTTATTTTTTATTTTTGGGGGTCCGTAGACCCCCCCTGCACCACCGTACTTCTCTGCAGGTCCCGCACAAGCTACTCCGATCCTGCCACCAATTGGTTCACTGGAGCCCTGAAGCCACCAGCCTTGCCAGCCCCAAGACCACCGGCTTCGGCAGCATCGGCCACCGCTTCGCATAGCCCCTCGCCCAGGCCTCCGTGCAGCCCCTTGCCCAAGCCTTTGCACAACCCCCCACCCAGGCACCTTCACACCGCCCCTACCACTCCCCACTAGGTGCCTCCGCTGCCCATGCTACTTGTAGCCCACGCCGCCGCCCGCGCAGGCCACTCCGGCTCCGCCGCCGATGACACCTCCAGACCCCGTCACTGTCGTCGCCACCAACGCCTCTCTCCAACCGCCACCTTCCGGCTCCCGCCGACAGCTTTTTGGCCGCTGCCAACAGGTTTTTTGGGCGGCGACTGTCCGTTTTTCGGCGACCACCAACAGAAGTCTGCCTACCTACCACGTCAGCCACCTTTGCCCAATCAATGCCACCTGGCATTTTTTTGCATCGTCAGCGCCTAGTCAACATTTTTTGGAAATTTTCAGACCCCTCTCCATTGAGTTGTTTGGTTTTTTGGGCCAACTTTGGAGGCTCATAACTTGCTCAATTTTGCTCCTTTTTGGGTGCATTTTTTTTTATTTGGGCTAATTTTTTTTGCTCTTCACAATGTGTGGTTATGTTCTGATTTTGGTGCATAGGTTTTTTGGAATTTTTGGATTCTCTCTGTTGTACCTATCCAATCCTCAATTCTGCAACTTCAAAGGCCTCGTTTGAGCTCATACGACCTCCTTTTCAGGTGCCATTTTTTTTGAAAGTGCATGTTTTTTTTCCTAAATCTATGATCGGATTTTAGAGATTTTGAGTGGAAATTGTACTTTTAGATATTGGTCTTATTTGGCCTATTTGGTACTTGTAAATTGCTTGGATCTTAGTTTAGATCTCTTGCACTATTAGTTTGAGTCTCTTTTGGCCTTATTGAGGCAATTCTAAAATTGAAATTAGAAGTCCACTTTGACATTTTTAGCAAGTGGCCCATTGTACATGCACTAAGTATAAAGTGTCAAATCATCACTTTTGGGGGGGTTCTTTGATTGAGTGAATTTGTGGGGGTGTCTTGTGTGATTGTGCCTCTCTTTCCTTGTGCTCTTTCATTTTTGTTGCAATGAGTCCTCATAAATTTCCACCTTTAACTCCACATAATTATGCATCATGGAAAATTAAAGTATGAAGCAAATTAATGGAAAAAGGTCTCACACATTACATAGATGGAACAATAGTAGCACCCCTTGATCCTAAGGCTGATCCTAATGCTCAGTTAGAATGGCTCACTAAGAATTGCATGGATCTTGGAACTTTGTGTAAGTATGTATCAGATGACCTCATCTTTCATATTGAGAAGTGCACTACAATCAAAGATGCTTGGGATATGTTTTAAAAATTGTATGGTCAAGCTGATGAAATCAGAGGTTACAAGATTGACAATGAGCTCACCAACTTGGATCCCAATAGTTTTGGTACAATCCAAGATTATGTCACCAAAGCAAATTAGCTAAGAGCAAAGCTTAAGGATTGTGGAATTGACAAAAAGGATGCTCAGTTGATATTCAACTTGTTGGACAAGCTTGCACTAGAATATGCAGCATTTGTGTCTAGCTTCCAAACTCATCGTTTGACAGTGGGGAGTTCCTATGTTATGCCTTCATTTGATACTTTCACATAAATATTGATATTGTAACAATCTAAGTTGTTGAACATGGGGCTTCTCAAGTCTTCAAATTCCAAGGATTTGGTGGCTAATCAAGGGAATCAAGGAAGCACTCTAATTCAAAGCCACAATAGGAAAAAGGACAATCATCATCTCCATCACAAGGCAATTTTTCATCCTCTTCCAAGAAGGGGACACCACCTAAGAAGGATAAACCAACTTGTGCATATTGTAAGAAGTATGGTCATGATGAGCATCAATGCCACACCAAGCAAGTTGATGAGTTAACAAATCTTCTTAAGAAAAACAACATCAACTTGCCATCTGCGTACACAAAGAAGGATTCATCTCCTTCCTCTTCCTCACAGTCTAAGGGAAAAGTGCAAGCATTTGTGGCCACAACAGGTTCTTCATAGCAGTGGATACTTGACTTAGGTGCCTCATATCACATGGGTTCTACAAAGGAGTAGTTTTCTTGATTGGAGCCATCTAAGGTACCTCACATCTACATAGGTGATGATACACAAGTAGAAGTTGAAGGGAAAGGTTCAGTTGACATGGATGATGGAACATTTGAGAATTTTCTCTATGTTCCTAACTTGTCTACCAACCTTCTCTTCTCTCTATCTACCAAATCACTCACTATGGGAATGGGAAAAAGGTTGAGTTTACACCTGATTTAGCTGTGGTAAAGGAAATTGATGATGATGCCTTGGTAGCAGTGGGACAAGTTAATGACAAATCAAGGCTTTATTCATTCTCCCACTTTGTGCCAAGTTCACCTTCTAGGGCCTTGCTTACTCATTCAAATTCTGAAAGTAAGCTATGGCATGAGTGGTTTGGTCACCTCAACTACCACTATCTTCAGTAGCTCAACACTAAAGACATGGTCATAGGTCTACCTCAAATTAGTTTTTCAAAGGGTGTATGTTCAGGTTGTTCCATGGGCAAGCATCTCGAGGAGAAGTTTGATAAGGGGAAAGCTTGGAGAGCTTTGGAAGTTCTTCAACTTGTTCACAACGATGTAGCAGGTCCATTTCCAGCACCTTCATTTAGCAAGGCCCGCTATGTCCTCACCTTCATTGATGACTACTCCCACTTCACTTGGGTCTACTTTCTCATTCATAAGAGTGAAGTATTTGACAAATTTTAGGACTTTAAGACTCGTGTGGAGAAGCAATCCGGGAAAGTGGTCAAGATTCTTCATACAGATAATGGAAGGGAATATGTGAATAAGAGACTTGAGGATTTTTGTACATTTGAGGGGATTGATCTTCAACATTCTATTGCATACACTCCATAGCAAAATGGAGTTGTAGAACACAATAATAGAACTCTCAAAGAAATGGCTAGTTGTATGATGCATGCACATTCTCTTGATCCTGCCTTTTGGGTAGAGGCTGTCAATTGTGTCACACACATCCAGAATCGGGTTCCTCACAAAGCTTTGCAAGGTATTACTCCTTTTGAGGTTTGGGTTGGTAGGAAACCGATTGTGAGACTCAGAGTCTTTGGGTGTCCAGCATGGGCTTGCATACCTCCATAGAAACACAAGGCATTGGAACCTTAGAGTCAGCCTTGCATATTTGTTGGATATCTTGAGGGTGTTAAGGCATATAGATTGATGGATCTTGAGACACATGAGGTGTTCATTGAGAGGAGTGTTCACTTTGACAAAATCTCTCCTAGCTTAGCCTCTCTACCTCCTCGACCTTCCTCCATTGTGGATAGTAATGCTAGTGATTCAGATGATGAG
The DNA here is from genome assembly GCF_030272615.1 of Cryptomeria japonica. NCBI lineage: Eukaryota > Viridiplantae > Streptophyta > Pinopsida > Cupressales > Cupressaceae > Cryptomeria > Cryptomeria japonica. The sequence goes on from NC_081413.1 coordinate 707,560,108, forward strand.
ATTCCTTCAACTTCGACACGCATGATTACACCTTTGCAGGGTCCACTTGTAGTTGAGGAGCCTCGTTCTCCACCTCCACCTAGACCGCGTTGGGCTCGACAGACACTTGAGTCTGCAGGTTCTCTTGTTGGGGATCTTTCAGATACATGGAGGACATGATCACAACGTCAAGATCTTCCACATGCATTCATTGCCACCGCTTCCACTCCACATACAGTTCGGGAAGCATCTGGGGTTCCTGAGTGGGACCAAGCTATGGAGGAAGAGTATAGTTCCTTGATGAGGAATAATACATGGGATTTAGTCCATCTCCCTAAGGGGAGAAAGATGGTTTGATGTAAGTGGATCTATCAGACCAAGTTTTTAGCGGATGGTAGTGTGGATAAGTATAAGGCTCGTCTTGTTGTGAAAGGTTTCTCACAGGTTGCAGGTGTTGACTATACTAAGACCTTTGTGCTCATAGCCAAGATGAACTCCATTTGCTTGACACTTTCTATTGTTGCAACTCATGGTTAGGTTGTACATCAGATGGATGTGAAGAGTGCTTTTCTTCATGGGGATCTTGATGAGGAGATTTATATGGAGCAGCCACATGGTTTCATCTAGGATACTTCCTTGGTTTTCAGACTAAGGAAATCTCTTTATGGCCTTAAGTAGGTCCCTAGGGCTTGGTACGCCAAGATGGATTCCTTTCTTCTCTCAGCAGGGTTCACCAGGTGTCATTCTGATCTGAATGTCTATATTTTGCGACAGGATGACTCTCACTTGATACTTGTGCTCTATGTTGATGATTTGATCATTACAAGGAGCACCACATCCATCATTAGCAGGGTCAAATCCACTTTACATGACATATTTTCTATGACTGACTTGGGTCTTTTGCACTACTTTCTCTTGATAGAGATTACATAGTCACCTTCCGGGATTACACTATCCCAACCCAAGTATGCTCTTGATCTAGTTGCACGCTTTCATATGGCTGATTGTAAGCCTGCACTGACTCCCTTTCTTTCAAGAGTCAAGCTTGAGGCTCAATGTTCTTCTCCACTAGTTGATGCCACATTGTATCGTCAGCTTGTGGGTAGTCTCATCTACTTGACTCATACATGCCCTGATATTTCTTTTGCAGTTGGCATGGTTTCCCGCTTCATGCAGGAACCACATGAGCTTCATTGGGAAAGCTGCCAAATGCATCCTTCATTACATCCATGGTACACATCACTATGGGATTCACTATGCAGCAGGCATGAGACTTCACTTGGTTGGTTACACATACTCCGATTGGGCTGGCAATCTTGATGATGGTAAGTCTACTTTAGGTTACAGCTTTCACCTTGGTCCAGGCCCCATTTGTTGGTAGAGCAAGAAGAAGCATTGTATTTCTCTCTCTTCGACTGAGGCTAAGTATCGAGGAGCTGTTAACGCAATGACTGAGACCATTTGGCTTCACCAGATTCTCACAGAGTTTGGGTTCACTACTCCATGACCGACAGTTCTACATTGAGACAATCAAAGTGTTTTCTAATCTTGAAGAACCTGGTCCAACACCAGCAGACCAAACACATATAGATCCATATGCACTACATCCGAGAGCTGATTCAGGACCAAGTCATTGATTTACAGTATTGTCTTACAACATAGCAGATTGCAGACATATTCACCAAACCTTTCACTGAGAGTAAGTTCCAGAAGTTGCGAGCTCTCTTGGGGGTGTAGGATGTGTCATTAGGGGGGTTAGCTGACTTCTGATTCCTCTCTTATGGGGGGGAATTTTTCCTCTTTGAGGTTTTGTCCTTCTTCTTTGAGAGTCTTTTGTACATTCATCTCTCTTTTGGGGGGGATTTTTTTCCCACTGGGTTTTCTCCCTTTGTTCATTTGTGAGAGATTGCATTGCATAGTTTTGCTTGCATTTGCATATTGTACATGGGTACCTATCATAGCCTAGTTGCTAGGACCCATCTTGCATTGTTGACTTGAGTCTTCATTCCCCTAAGTTTCACTTAAGGGGGGTGTGTTGGTGTAAATAAATATTCATTATGGATATTATTATACTTAACTTAACTTAGGATAATGCATCTCTTCATAGTTTGGATTTGAGACACTTAGGGGAGTGTGCACACAGGGATAAAGCTTGTAGGAGAAATTCCACCTTTTGTGGTCTTATTTTGCTATTACACTCCACATTCGGTGGGTCATCCACCTCTTGTGGAATATTATATTATTTCTCCCACCTACCCCTAGTATTTCTTACCTACCCTTATTTCTAATTGAGCCACATGTCATGATTGTGTGCTCGTACATCCATATGGCCTTGCCTATATAAGCAAGCCTATATTCATTGTATTGGTTAATCCAGTTGATCATTTTCATATTGATGAGAATATAGTTTGTTCTTGTCATTCTTTTGTCTCTATTTTATACTTTTCATTGTGCCCTTGATCTTGGAAAAATCTCACAAGTATAAAAGATATAATTCAATTCAATTACATATTTCTCACCTTATGCTAGTGAGGGATAGAACAAAGGAAATAGAAGAGAATCAATAATATGCTTGTATGAGTGGTACACCCACCAAGGTATAGAAGAACCTAGAGAGAAGGGAATTTGTAACCTCAAAGGTTCATTCCATTAGTTGGCCAAAGTTGATTGTCTAAATTGATCATAGAGTTTGGCAACTTGCAATTTTGAGCTCCAACAGGTGCCTTAGTCATATACTGGAAGTGGAACAGGTTGATATCTTTGTTGAGAATCTCATTCCCCAAATCAAGTATCCACTCCAGATGCAATGTCTCATCACCTTCAACAAAATCATAGAAAAGGGTCTAAAGTGTGAGAAGGGTCTTGTAGAGCAAGGATTCTTGAAAAATGACAAGGAAAGTGGATCAACCAACAACACAGATAATGAAATATCAAAATTTTGGTCAGAAAATAAGAATGTGATAAATTATGGGGTGGTATATTCTCGTGTGGTTAATAGAGTCCAGCCAGTGGTATCATTACAAGGGTCAATTGAGTCCTTTGTGCTAAGAAAGAACCAAACCCAAGATAATAGTGCAACATCAATGAATGCAAATTCAATTCAGTCTAGCAACCCTAGACCTTGAAGGGTTAACACGTGTAGAAGAAGCTACACACCACTTGGAGAACTAATTGAGTTAGCCCTCAAGAAGCTGATACAAACCAATATGAACACCCTACCAGAAATCAAACCATATGAACCAGGTTCTTTCAAACCTTCCTAGTGGAATGATAATGACTTGTGTGATTACCATCACATGAAAGGCCATAAAACATAAAGTTGTTATAAGCTCAATAAATTGATACAAGACCTCATAGATAAGGGTGAAATTATTGTGGAGGCTAATAAAGGATCTACAAACATATATTATACTATCTTCAAGGATCCTTTTATTAAACATGACAAAGGAAAGCCTTTCATTTCAAGGACACATGACAACACTGGAAATTATACTAAGGTAGAATATGATAATACAATCAACACAATCAGTGCAGGAGATGAAAGAGTAGCCATGATCATAGTCAACCCTAGGAACCAAGATTATGCAGTTGCTACTCGCTGGTCGAGGGTCACATTGCAAAGGGGTACCATCAAATCCTCCTCCATCAATGACTAGCTATAATGTGGTGGATCAATTAAAGAAGACCCCTGCACAAATTTCATTTTTTGATTTGCTTCGTATCTCCCCAAGTTACAAAGCAATCTTGGATAAATCTCTTCAAGAATATGTTGTTGCCTGTGACATATACGAGAACACCTTCCAAACCATGGATGGAAATCTAGCTGCTTCCCGTGTGGTATTTATAGAACATGATGTCCCTGCAAATAGACCCATGCACAATGAACCTCTCCATATATAAGTCTTTATTCATAAGTGGAAGGTTAGAAGAGTATTAATATATGGTGGAGAAAGACTCAACATATGCACGCTTAATCTCTCAAAGCATTGAGATACTCGCAATATCATATTGATCCTACTAAAATAATAAACATCAAAGCATGTGATGATAAAGAGCGCCCATCAAAGGGTATAGTTACCTTTCCTGTTCAAGTAGGACCCATTACAAATGATGTGACATTCCAAGTCCTAGATCGAGAGTTAAGGTATAGCATGCTACTAGGTCACCCATGGATACATGCCACCAGTGTGTTAAGTTCCCTTATAATGACATTGAAATCACAATACATGGTGATCTGATTCCCTTCCAACATTGCAATTACTTAAGGGCAAGCACAAAGGACTAAGTTCTTATCAATCAAGTGACCCCACTCACCAGGTAGCTAGAATCCTTGAAAATATTAGACATGCAAGCATCATCATCTCGTGCACCTACAACACCACCACTCTGGATCAAGGATGAAGGATGTGGTGAATATTCCCACTCCGAAACATTATCAATAGGCCAATTGTCTCCTAGATCCTTTGGGACAACCTTGCCAAATCCAAGAAGTAAAGATAAAGGGAAAGAAATAGTTCAATACTCAAATTATTGTTCCTTCATAATATGGGGGGAGATAAATGAAGAATCCTTAGAAGAATACGTGAACAGGTAGCTCTAAAAAGAAGAAGATGGTAGTTCAAACATTAAACTCCCTTTAGATCAATGTGGCTGTGGCTTTAAAATGTAACAAAGACATGGTTATGATGGTGCAATAGGATTGGGCACACATGCTCATGACATTATAGAACCTATATTTCCATCATAAAATCCAAAGAATTGGGGATTGGGAGATGCGGGCCTAACAAGAAGAAGACCTTCTAGACTAGATACTTTGATTATCCATAATTTATCAACAACATTATCACTAACAAGTGACGATGAGGATCCTGAGTCACCAAGCCTTAAATGAGGCTTCTATGATAGAGGAAGGATCGACAAGTCATGAAACTATCTTGTTATTCATTAACATTGTTGAAATTCCTCTCTCTCTCATTGAGGAAGTTGATGAAATAAATGAAGACGAATCAGATAGAGAGACATACATTGAAATTATAACTCATTCCCATGATTATGAATTCTTATCTCTTCATAGATATAACACATATTCAGTATATAGAGCCTATGATAATCAATCACCTTTTGATGATGGCATTGTGTATGAGGACAAATCAATAGATTCAAAGTCCATAATAATGTTTTTGATAGCCATATTTGCATGATATCAACAGTACCTCCTCAAGGAGAAAGTATAGATCTTTGTTTTGTGTATCCCCACCTAATAGACTAGGGGTAAAAAGATGAACCACATCTTGATTGGTTCAAAAATAATGAATCCATCACTAAATTCGTAGGTTCTCGAGATAGACTTCGTTATGATGATCATAAGGCTAAATTTGCAATAGATCTGGATAGGACAACATATTCTGGAGAGGCAAGTTCCTCTTCTATAGAGGTTGAAGGAGATGAACACTCAACCAATAGTAGATTAGATGACCTCCATATTGATTAATAATAATGAGAATTACTTGTGGAAAAGATAGAGGAGGTTAACATTGGGGATGATGAAACCATACGCAGGATACACTTGTCTCAATCCCTCAAACCATAAGAAAAAGAAAAAATTGTCCAGTTTTTCAAACAACGACCAATAAATTTTTCTTGGTCATATTCTGACATGTCGGGAATGGATCCAGAGCTGGTATTACATCATTTACCATTGCTACCAAGAGCAAAAACTTACAAATAAAAGCTCAGGAAGATGCATCCTCAAATAGCCCTGTTAATCAAAGTTGAGCTACAAAAATTGCTAGATGTGGGTTTCATTAGACCCATAGAATATGTAGAATGGATTTCAAACTTAGTACCAGTGACCAAACCCACTGGGGGCATAAGAATCTGCACGAACTTCAGAGATTTAAATAAGGCTTGTCCTAAACATAATTTTCCACTCCCCAACATAGACATAATTGTGGATTTAACTGTTGGGCATGAAATGCTTTCACTCATGGATGGTTTTTCTAGCTATAACCAAATAAGGATTGCACCAAAAGATCAACATAAAACAAATTTCACTTGCCCTTGGGGAAAATATTGTTGGAATGTGATGCCATTTGGTCTAAAGAATGCTTGCCCTACTTATCAGAGAGAAATGACAACCTTGTTTCATGACATGATATATGATATCATGGAAGATTATGTAGATGACTTTCTAGCACAATCTAAAACTAGGGATGATCATCTTAATGTTCTAGCCAAAATATTTGATAGGCTTGAACAATACGATGTCTAGCTCAACCCCAAAAAGTGTGTGTTTGGGGTCACATATGGTGAAATTTTGGGTTCATTGCATCCAATAGAGGAATTGAGGTAGATCATGTGAAATTTAAAGTTATACTAGGAATGCCACCACCATCTACACTCAAACAACTTAGAAGATTACAAGGAAGATTGCAATCCATCAGGTGCTTCATAGCACAATAGGCAGAAAAGTGTCAATCATTTCAACACCTTCTTAAGAAATGTGTAACTTTCAAATGGATAGATCCATGCCAAGAGGCCTTTCAGGCACTACAAGATGACCTATTGTCAGCATTAGTACAAGTTCCACCAACACCAGGTAAACCTTTACTTTTGTACATATCAACCACTAATTCTTCTTTGGGAGCTCTGCTGGCACAACATGATGATCATGGGAAAGAAAGGGTCATTTATTATATCAGTCGAACGCTAGTGGGATATGAACTCAATTATACACCTATTGAGAGGGCATGTTTAGTAGTGGTCTTTGCATCCCAAAACCTTATGTTAGGTCCCAGAGACAACTAAGAGGGGGGGGGGTGAATCAGTTGTCTAATAAATTCAAACCAAAAACTAATTAACCAACTTAATGCTTAATACCAGTGAACCAGTTAAGTATGCCGGTAGATAGTGTTAACAATAAATTGCTATATCGGTAAGGATTAATGCATGAAACATAAACATAAAGTCATCCACAACACATAACACCAATATTTGTACATGGAAACCCTGTAAGGGGAAAAACCATGGTGGGAAACCTTACCCACAATCAGATGATACTACTGCAGATAGTAAGTGTACATAAATGGGGTCTGCACATGCAGAAAGGCCAATAGCCTAGAGCTCACTGCTTAATCACAAAAATGGGAGTCACACTGACTACAGTTGGATGGTTAAATCCAATAAGAATGTACTGCACAAAATAGCATCTTCATATGTTGGATTCAGTACTAGTGTAATGCTGATATGCTTCTACAAAAACCTAACTTCACCTTCAAATGATGTCTTCGTGTATACCTCTACTTAATCTCGCATATACCTTCACTCAATTCTTTTTCGCATTCCACACTTGATCTTACAAATAAGATCTTACATTTATACCATACCCTAAGACCAATTTTAGTAGGTTGGCTCTACAAGATATTACAATAAAACCATTTTACATATAATATAATATCCAATCCAATAACTGGTTGAACATGTCGGCTTAATGCATTTACAACAATAATAAATCATCTCCATAGCGTGCCATGCTGATCTGGAAAAGATAAACCTGCTGGTGTAACCCTAGATAACCTGGACCTATTTGCCAGTAAAAGAAAATATGCAAATATGAATATACCAATGATTAATTCTTCAAAACAAAGTGTCCACATGATGTCTTCAACATTACCAAGTGTCTTCCATATCATTCCAGGTGCCGGTGAACATTATATCATGCCGGTGAACCATATACCAATAACTATTGCACAGTTTACTTGCTTGTTGGTGAATGTCGCTGTATCTTCAAAGTGCTTGTATTCAGTAGGTGTTGACATCAATGACAAAACCATACCAGAATACCAACAATCTCCCCCTTTGGCATTGATGGCAACACAAGATGGAAAAACCATCAAAGTGCCAAAATAGAAATGCCAAATACCCAAAACCAACAATCTCCATTTCTCCCCCTGGGAGCAACATGTGTTTATCCAAAGATTTAATACCAAACTCTCCTCAAAAGATAATGTGTTTTTCCATAGATATCTCTCCCCCTTTGACATCAAATGCCAAAGCTACAAAAGTCAAGTTCATGCAAAATACCAACTACTCCCCCTGAGAAGTAGCTTCCTCATCAAATACCGGAGTAAAAGATTTGTCTTTTTAATTCTGCCAGTTGATGGCAATCATCAACTGTCTAAGTCTCTACCGGCAGAGGTATGACTCCAAGCTAATCTCTTAGATATTCAAAAGTCTCCTTAGGCAAAGGTTTTGTGAAAATATTTGCAAGTTGTTCTTTAGTATTCACATAAACCAGTTTTATCTCTTTTTCTTCAACTTTTTCCCTTAGAAAATTCAGTTTGATAGAAACATGTTTAGTTTTAGAATGTAATACCAGATTCTTAGACATATCAATTGCTACAGTGTTATCACAATATATAGTAATGGGTTCCTTGCATTTTACCTTAATGTCTTTCAACATTTGCTTAAGCCATAGTACCTGTGTACAGTTAGTTGCTGCTGCAACATATTCTGATTCTGCTGTTGATAAAGATGTACAACTTCATTTCTTACTCAACCAAGAAACTAATCTCTTTCCAAGAAAGAATTCTCCTCTAGTGGTGCTCTTTCTATCATCAACATCTCCTGCCCAATTTGCATCTATGTATGCACATAGGTCAAAATTTTCATCTTTAGAATACCATAATCCAAGATTTGTTGTGCCTTGTAAGTACCGGAAAATCCTTTTTACTGTTGATTCATGATTTTCCCTAGGATTACTCTGAAATATAGAAACAATACATACTGCATTCATAATATCAGGCCTGGTTTGTGTCAAATATAGTAAACCTCCTATCATAGATTTGTATCTAGTTGGATTAACAGGTGTAGATTCATCCCTTTGAGATAATTTGTCATTTGTAGTCATAGGTGTGCTTACCGGTTCAAAGTTCTCCATCCCAAATTTCTTTAGTAATTCTTTCAAGTACTTAGATTGACTCAAAAATATACCTTTATCAGTCTGTGAAATCTACAAACCTAAAAAGAATTTTATTTCTCCAATCATAGACATTTCAAATTCTTGCTGCATTTTAAGACAAAATTCCTTACATAATCCATCTTCTCCTCCAAAGATTATATACTCAACAAATACTTCAATAATCAAGATGTCATCATTAGATGCATACCAAGCTCTTGGGGCTTGTTTCAATCCATACAGAGCTTTTCTTGACCTGCAAACCATATCATTGTCATCTGTTAAAGAGAATCCATCAAGTTGTTCAATATATACTTCTTCTTCAAGATCTCCATTAAAAAATGCACATTTAATATCCATTTGATAAACTTTGTAGTCCTTGTGAGCTGCAAAAGCCAAGAATAATCTAACTACTTCAATTCTGGCTATTGGTGCAAAGGTTTCATTGTAATCAACTCCTTCTTTATGAGAATATCCCTTACATACTAGTCTTTCTTATTTTCTGACAACCTTACCATCTTCATTAAGTTTGTTTCTAAATACCCATTTGGTTTCAATTACATTTTTATCTTTAGGCCGGGGAACTAATGTCCAAGTATTATTTTTCTCAATTTGTCCTAATTCTTCTTCCATTGCTTTAATCCAAAATTTATCTTCACATGCCTCATTGATAAATGATGGTTCAATTTGAGAAATAAGACATACCTCTTCATTTGCCAATCTTCCTCTTGTCATAACTCCTTTAAATTTGTTTCCAATTATCTGATCTTTAGAATGATTCAATCTTACATACCGGGGTGTCTTAGTTTGCTATTGTTCTTCAATTATTGTGGAATCTTCTGATGATACCGGGGTAACTCGATCTTCATTTTGTACTGGTGGATTTAGTATAGGTTCATTTGTCACAATTTTTGTTGCCGGTTCAGAGTTTATATACCTTGAAGTTCCTCTGAATTGTTCATCAATCTTTACATTTGTACTCTCAACAATTTTCTGCAATCTCTTAGATGAATAAACAAGAAATATTCCTTCATCACTTCTAGGATCAAATTTGCCAATATACTCATCTCTTTTAATATAACATTTACTTCCAAAAATTCTGAAATACTTAAGAGTAAGAGTATTACCAAACCATAGTTCATGAGGGGTCTTACCGGTTTCACCTTTGATGTGAACTTTGTTGAATGTATAGACAGCAGTGCTAACTGCCTCTCTCCAATACACATATGGTAGATTTGCTTCTGATAACATACTTCTTGTTGCATCCAAGATAGTTTTGTTTTTCCTTTCAAGAACTCCATTCTGTTGTGGTGTCCGAGGTGCTGATAACTATCTTTTGATTCCATTCACTTCACAGAATGTATTAAAGTCCTTAGATGTGAATTCTCCTCCTTGATCTGATCTTAAACATTTGATTTTCTTACCGATTTCATTTTCAACCATTGCTTTGAATAGTTTGAACTTTCCAAGTGCTTCTGATTTCTCTCTGAGAAAAGTAACCCAACACATTCTATAATAATCATCAATAATTAGCATGAAATATCTATCACCTTGTAAGCTTCTAGTTCTAGCTAGACCACATAAATCAGTGTGAATTAAATCAAGAGCATTATTGGATTTTTTTGGAATACTTTTGAAACTAGCTCTAACTTGTTTTCCAAATTGACATTCCTTACAAATTGTATTATGAGGTTTCACAATTTTAGGTAGATCTCTGGTACTGATTTTTACCATGCAATCAAAGTTTACATGACATAGTCTCTTATGCCATAACCAACTTTCATCTATATGTGCAATTAAGCATGCCTTTTCACTATTATTCAAATGAAAGATATTACCTCTAGTCTGATTACCGATTGCAATTTCCAAACCAGTTTTATTCATGATTTTACATCTTCCATTTTTAAATTATAACTGAAATCCCTTCTCAACTAATTGACCAACACTTAAAAGATTATGCTTTAATCCTTCAACATATTAGACATTGTCAGTGTTATGCTTACCATCAAGAGATATTGAACCCTTACCTCTGATTGAACAGGATTTTTCATCCCCAAATCTTACTAAACCTCCATTGTATTCTTGAAAGTTCAAGAATTTACCTTTGTCTCCAGTCATATGATGTGAGCATCCTAAGTCGATGATCCATTCATCCTTTGTTTCAACTTTAGCTACTAGGGCTTGTTCTACCAGTTGAGCAGTAGGTGTCGGTTGATCTTCTCTTATAGCAACAAAAACCCATCCATTGTCTACTGGATCCTCATTAGAATCATCAGTCACACCTTCATCAACAATGTAACAAGATTTATCTTTGTTCTTTTTAAATCTGTATCTCTGATATTCAGGATTAGGCTTCTATGTTCTTCTAGCTTCTTCTCTTAGTCTAGCATGTCTATCAGGGCATCTTGAAGCCATATGACCAATCTTATTGCAGTTAAAACATTTAAAGGGTGCTTTACCTTCATACTTACTTCCAATTGAACCTTTTGGCATTTTCCTTGCAAATAATGCTTCAAGCTCTTCAAGCTCTTCATTCTCCTTCCTGGATTCTTCAAGTTCTCTTGCATAAAAGGATCTCCAGTCTGATTTGTCAAATGATGGAGTAGATGATGTTGATGCTTTAAAGGCCAAATCAGTTTTTATAGTAGCAACAGGACCAAATTCTTCAATTTCAAAGGCTAAAAGTTTTCCAATCAATGTATCCCTAGTTACTAATGTACTAGGCATTGTTCTCAACTCATTTATAGTAGTAACCTTCATTTTATATGCCAGTGGCAAACCTCTTAAGATTTTTGAAACAATTTCATCCTCACTCAAGGTTCCTCCACAACATTTAATACCCAAAACAATTTCATTTACTCTTTCCATAAAAGCAGAAATCCTTTCATCTTCTTCCATTTTCAGATGTTCATACCTGACTCGGAAGCTTTCAAGTTTTGCAATCTTGACTATGGAATCTCCTTCATTCAGTGTTTCCAAATGATCCCAAATAGCTTTAGCAGTAGACCTATCTGATAATCCCATGATTTGTTGATCTGATAATGCACTCAAAAGTGCTTCTGTTTCTTTGCAATCATTCTCTTCATCTTTAGCTAAGGTAGTTGGAGCAGTCTGACCAGCTACAACAGCAATATAGCCATTCTTAGTAACTTCCCAGATGTCTTTACCAATGCAATTCAGATGTGTTTCCATCCTGATCTTCCATATCCCATAGTTGGTTCCATCAAGTTTAGGACTGTCCTTCCTGAAATAATTAGTAGACATAGGATCTCCTCAAGTTGTTAAACTTCTGCAAAAGAGAACTAGGCTCTGATACCAATTGTTAGGTCCCAGAGATAACTGAGAGTTGGGGGGGGGGGGGGGTGAGTCAGTTGTCTAATAAATTCAAACCAAAAACTAATTAACCAACTTAATGCTTAATACCAGTGAACCAGTTAAGTATGTCGGTAGACAATGTTAACAGTAAATTGCTATACCAGTAAGGATTAATGCATGAAACATAAACATAAAGTCATCCACAACACATAACACCAATATTTGTACGTGGAAACCCTGTAAGGGGAAAAACCATGGTGGGAAACCTTACCCACAATCAGATGATACTACTATAGATAGTAAGTGTACATAAATGGGGTTTGCACATGCAGAAAGGCCAACAACTTAGAGCTCACTGCTCAATCACAAAAATGGGAGTCACACTGACTACAGTTGGATGGTTAAATCCAATAAGAATGTACTGCACAAAATAACATCTTCATATGCTGGATTTAGTACCAGTGTAATGTTGATATGCTTCTACAAAAGCCTAACTTCACCTTCAAATGATGTCTTCGTGTATACCTCTGCTTAATCTCGCATATACCTTCACTCAATTCTTTTTCACATTCCACATTGATCTTACAAATAAGATCTTACATTTATACCATACCCTAAGACCAATTTTAGTAGGTTGGCTCTACAAGATATTACAATAAAATCATGTTACATATAATATAATATCCGATGCAATAACCAATTGAACATGTTGGCTTAATGCATTTACAACAATAATAAATCATCTCCATAGCGTGTCATGCTGATCTGGAAAAGATAAACTTGTCGGTGTAACCCTAGATAACCTATACCTATTTACCGGTAAAAGAAAATATGCAAATATGAATATACCAATGATTAATTCTTCAAAACTAAGTGTCCACATGATGTCTTCGACATTACCAAGTGTCTTCCATATCATTCCAGGTGTTGGTGAACATTATATCCTACCGGTGAACCATATACCAGTAATTGTTGCACAGTTTACTTGCTTGCTGGTGAATGTTGTTGGATCTTCAAAGTGCTTGTATTCAGTAGGTGTTGACATCAATGACAAAACCATACCAAAATACCAACACCTTAGACACTACATAATGAGTCACAAGATCAAACTCATAGCACGATTTGCTCCTCTTAAGTACCTTTTGAGCAGAGATATATTAACAGGAAGATTGACCAAGTAGGTTATGATATTGAGTGAATTTGATATTGAATATGTAGATAGAAATGCAATTAAAGGATAAATTATTGCAGATCAATTGGCAGAAGCTCCCATACAGGATTCCCATCCAATACTACCAGATTTCTCTGATGAATTTGTGTTCACAATAACAACCTTAATACCCTGGAAGCTATATTTTGATAGTTATTACACCAATCATGACACAAGTTCCAGTGTCCTATTTGTCACCCCTCAAGGTGACTCAATTCCAATATCTTATCGAATAAGCTTTCCATACACAAATAACATAGATGAACATGAAGCCCTCATTATAGGAATTTGTACTACCATTCAATGGAAGATATCAAAACTAAATGTCTATTGAGACTCACAACTCATCGTGGATTTGGTGGATTCAGATTTGTCAAATATGAATCCAGATCAGTTGATGAAAAGAGGCAAATTGAAGAAGTTGTCATTTGTACACTTCTCAAATTCTGAGTGATACCATTAGAAGTATGTAATTCTATTCCTAAGGAATTATATGCACATATTGAAACCAGATGGCAATATGCCCTAGACTCGGAGAAACAAATCACAGAAAGAAGTTTGGTGCATCTCTTTCCTGATATGTCGGTTGATGAAATAAAAGAACATCTAGCAAACAACCAAACTGAATTTACAGTAAAATAGAAGGCCTTGAAATTAATGAATGGCCTATATATAGAGGTAGAGAAGGAAACAAAGGAGCAATGGAAGACCATCTTTCGAAGAAAGAATGCTGGTGAACAATCTACAGTGGAAATAGTCGATGTCACCGACCAAGAACCTGATGTCACCAAGAAAGACCCTCCAGACACCATTCAAATAGATGAAGATATCATGGATGTAGAGACACCTGAACAAGAAATGATAGAAGGCAATGCTTATGCAAAACTTGTCTCAAGTGAATCTGTTTTGGAACAAGTTTAGCCTTACCCACTAATCAATCAACCTATTGCAACCAAAGCTCCTCAGGCTACAGGAGAAGGCACCGAAGGTCAAAAGTCTATAGCAGAAGGTACTTCACAAGAACCAACCTCTCAAGCACCTTCTGGCACAGAAAATGTTACAGCTGAGACACCAAGCACTGAGACACCGAAGGACACTATCAAGGCTAAAGAAACTGACAAAAATGTTGTCTCTACTGAGCAACCTACCGAGGGTCCTCAAGCCTCTCAAGCTATAGTAGTGGTTCACCCAGTGAAAGGTAAAGAAAAGAAATTGAAAAAGCATAGTTTCAAAATTGATTTATCAAAACCGATAGTGTTGCCCAATGTAGACATCTCCAAATTGAAAGGGCAAGCACTCAATGAATTCGGTGAACTATGCAAAGCAAAGGCTGAATAGGAGAAGCAACTAGCCATACAGAGGAAGAATAAAGTACTTCAGAGGGTAAAAACCTTACTATCAAATATGCTACCCTCAGCTACAGTATCAACCAATGCAGCCATCCATATTCAATTGGATGAACTCCTCAATTAGATTGAGACATCTGGTGTAGATGCATCCGAATACTTGAGCAAACTAAAAGATAAGGAGCTAAATGCTAAAATGATAGAGGAAGTATAGAAATCAATTATTACTAGCAAGGTAAAACTTGTCAAATTTACTGTTGAGTTGTCACCTCAACTCAAGCACATTCTTTCATTATTTCAGAAAATCTGCACATTTTCTTTATTTCTTAAGGACATTAAGAATAAAATAGAAGCAATTGAGAAAGATATCACCGATCTCTCAAATAAGTTGACCCCCGAGTCAAATTTAGTTCATAACTTTTATACTAAGCTCCAACAGCTCATGGCTCAACAATTGGAATTGAGGAATGAAGAACACAAGATCAGGATGGACATAAAGACACTTCAAACATTATTCCTTCCTCATCTTTCATCCATTCAAGAACAGCTAAACTGAGCCACCTCTCTCTCTACTACAAAAGAAGGAAGCACTTTAGATGGCTTAATTTCATTATTGGTTGATATTAATGCACAAAATTCTTTAATGGATAGTGTCAAGGATGCACTTTCTGTCGCCCTCACCAATGCCTAGACAAAGTACAAATCCATTTTTGATCAGTTGCCCCCTCCCAATGGTAACTAAATTTTGATGTTTGTCAAAAAGGGGGAGTATATTAGAGTAAATCTTAAGGAGTGTATAGTATTCAAAGAATCAAACAACTAGAGTGTAGTATACAGGGGGAGTATACCGAGCAGTGAACCGGTGAACCAAGCATGAACAGAGGAAAGAACAGTGATTACAGAGTTTTGTACAACATATTGATAAGGGGAGTATATTTGATTATACTATTTCAATGACTAATGTATATACTGCATGTTTAGTCAATTTTGTAATGTATACAGATTTCTGAGTAATGTCTTTGAAAGTAGTTTTGTCAAACATCTCAACTAATGTCAAAAGGGGAGATTGTTACTACTTATCAAATTGCCATTAGTTTTATATACAAAGTCATTCTATATTCTGGTTGGTTAATATTACCGAATCATGCAGTCGGTACACACAAAGAAGTCAATATGTACAGTCTAGTCAATTACAGAAGGAAAACAGTCACAAAGCCCAGTATACACCGAGCTGTCTACCAAGTGATATTTCATGTCTATCGAGCAGTAAAGATAATACACCGAGTTGATATACACCGAGTGAAATGTGTTACTAGATTCATTGAACCTAGACACACATATGAAAACATGTTACAAGATCGAGGCACACAGAACCATTATCACATTGGAAATTGCACATACAGATTTTGTATAATTTTGAGGTCATCTAACCAATGAAATATTTTGCATGGTTATTTATTCGAGAAATCATGTTTGTAAGATCGAAGCAATGAATCAGATCACTGACTTAAGAAGTCTATTTATACAACATGAATTTAGGGTTAGAAATAGAGATGTGAATGTGAGAAATGTGTGTGCATGTGCATATGAAGCAAGACTTATGTGATACATGAAAAATCACAAGGCATTATGACTATTACAGAGACACAAAGGTCACTAAGAAGGTTATCAGAGAACAGTCGAGGAATAGAGTAAATAGAAGGGTTTACCGAGTTACTTTATGAGTTACCGAGGTATGCTATAGGCAAGGTAATCTTATTTTGAGCACATAGAATCTGCTATAGCATTTGAGATGTAAAGTTGTAGATATTTGTATTGATTCTATTGTAGTATTTTGAAGCTGTAAGAGAAACCTTTAACAGGGTAAAAGACTCTAACCAAGTCTATAAATTGTAAATCCTTTAACCAGGTGCTACACTTATATAGTGTTGTAAAATCCTTTAGCAAGGTAGATCTAACTGATCTTAATACTCCTAACAAGGTAAGCTATCATAAATAGCCAAATGTAGCTCTAACCAAGCACTCTTTATTATTGCAGTAGTGAAGTTGTGGGTGCCATCCCCACCACAATTTTTCTCTCTAACCAAGAGTTTCTACATGACCAAAATATATGTGTTATGGAGTGAATCATGTACGAATGTTATCAATGGATTATAGTTTTGTTTTATGTTACTGCACTATTCTGTTTATGTATAATAGTAAGGTTATTACAAAAGAAAAATTTTGGAGCACTGATTCACCCCTCCCCTCTTAGTACATTAGCTTTCCATAATGGGCCTAACACCTCGTACCACTTGGGGTCTTCATAGAACTTGCGGTCTTCATACAATTTGTGACCGGTAAACCATTTTATGCAAAACATCGATAGTCTAAAGACTATACATTCAATAATACACAATACCAGTTGAACATAACTCATACATCAAGAAAGTGTGTGTCCATCAATGACAATCAAAACATCATCAAAATGCCAATAGGTTATGGTATGGTATTGTAACATGGTATGTGTGAATATTGAAGATCATATGAGTAGACCATAGAGAAGGTTCAAGGAAGGTTTGAAGGTGTTTATCAGAGCTTAATTGGTACTGAATCCAACATTGGAGATGCTATTTTGAGTAGTACATTATTCTAGGATTTAACCATCCTACTGTAGTCATTGCGACTCCCATTTGAGCAGTGTGCTCTAGGCAGTTGGCCTTTCTGCATGTGAAGACCCCATTTGTATACACATACTATCTGCAGTAGTATCATTTGATTGTGGGTAAGGTTTCCCACCATGGTTTTTCCCCTTACAGGGTTTCCATGTCAAAATATCTCTGTTATGTGTTGTGGATGTTGTTTCTCCTTCTGTTTCATGCATTAAGTTTCACCGGTATTGATATTAGCTATTAATCTGTCAATCGGCAATAAGTTTGGTTTACCAGCATTAAGTAATAAGTTTTATTAAGTTATAATTGGGTTGAAATTAATTGACAACTAATTCACCTCCCCTCTCAGTTGCCTTTTGGTTCCTAACAAGAACAACTAATGGAACCAACATATGAGATCCCTTCTTTTGATTATGTATGCATGATAGTAGGCCCAGAGTCACCATGGTACAATGAGATATATGCATATTTGCATAATCAATACACGTCTCCTGACCTATCTAAAAATCAAAGGAAATATCTCATACGTCACGCATCTAGACATGCCATCATTGTTGACACCTTGTATAGAAAAAAATTTGATGGGATACTTTTTGCAATGTTTGGATACTGAAGAAGCATAGTTAGCTTTACAAGAAGTTCATGATGAATTCTGTGGGGCACATTCCAGTGGTCTTGCACTGGAGAAGAAATTATTGAGAACTGGATATTACTCGCCAACTATGGAAAATGACGCCTATAAATATGTATACAAGTGTAGAGGATACCAGTTACATGGAGACCTAATACATGTGCTTATTCAAGATCTCCAAGAAATAACATCACCTTGGCCATTTTCACAATGGGGGTTAGACCTCGTAGGCAAGATAAATACCACATCATCCAATGAACATAAATTCATCCTGATAGCTACTGAATACTTTACCAAGTGGGTAGAGGCAATCCCTCTAACCTATACCACTGGAAAGCAGATAGCTAAATTCCTCCCTAATTATATTATCCACTGATATGGAGTTCTGGTGTGCATAGTAACTAATAATAGGTGTCCATTAAAAAACCAGGAGGTACATGTTCACTATGTGATCAATTTCACATCCAACATCATTTTGCAACACCATATTACACTTAAAGTAATGGTCAAGCAGAGGCAAAAAACAAAACAATATTGAAATTTTTTAAGAAAGTTGTCAATGAAGTAGGATGCAACTGGCACCTTCAGTTAAATCTCACACTTTGGGCTTATAGGATAGGTGTGCACACAACCACATGCATTACCCCATACTCATTGGTCTGAATATATTTTGCCTATTGAGTTAGAATTACCATCTCTTAGGGTTTCCCTAAAAGGCATCATATCAAAGGAAGACTATAGAGTTTCCCAACTTGAAGAGCTAGAAATGTTGGATGATAAGTGACAAAGAACATTGAATCACGTGCAAGGATATCAGAATAGATTAAAGAGGAGGTATAACAAAATGTTGAGGCCAAGGAACTTTGAAGGAGGAGATTAAATAGTCCTCATGGAAAATCAAAAGAACCTCACACAATGTGAGAATCAAGGAAAGTTTGAGCCTAACTGGTTAGGGCCTTTCATAATAACATGGGTCATTGGTAATGGAGTGTATAATTTATCTACAATGGAGAGAGATCCACTCCTTGATCCTATGAACATCATGCACCTTAAATGATGTTACATCTAAGGGGTGGGCTACTTAGTTTTATTTTCTCCATTTGCATATTATTTCTCTAGCATTGCATTACATATAGTTCATTTTCAAAATTGGATCATACTCACAAATGTTATGGCTACATCAATAAATAACAAGAATATTGTATTCGCTAATTGCCTATTTTCACTCAAAAGGAGCAAGGGTCGTCTCATTTCTTAGATACTTGTGCATCAGAGTTTTTTTGAAAGTCTAAGGTCATTCATATTTAAAATCACCTTGTAATTGAGCTTTATCTATGGTTGGGTAGAAGATTCACTATTGAGACTTGTTACCCAAATTCTATCAATTGCCATATCTTACACATTAATCATTTGCTCTAAGTCCTTATAGAAACCTACTTGATCATATGATTAGTGAAAAATCCAAAATTCTACTTCAGCACTATTGTAATTGTGACACCTATGTAGGTTTCATTACTTACAAGCCAATGCAAGAATATGAAAGAAAAAAGAGCTATGCCAAATTCCATATCAAAATATCATGGAAAAAAAGAAAAAGAAAGAATACAAGAATTATCACGCGAAAAGAACTTGGCTATGGGAACATGTGGATAACTCCATCAAGGCTATGGATGCCTGTTCGCAATGGAGCAATATTCAAGAGATTATAGTGATAACCTCATCAAGGCTATAGATGAATGACTAGTAGTGAGGATCTATCCAGGATGCTTTTAAAGTTAGAATAACTTACGTAGCTAGTCATATAGGATTCAAAGGGTTTTTAATGGTTACAAGAGTCAGAATAAATCAATTTCACACACATAGGAGAAAGAAGATCAAAAGTTTCAAGAATTGGTGGTGAAGTTTTCCACGTCCCCATTTATAAATCTTAGTTACTTAGTGTGTTAAGTTGAATGGTCCAAAGGTTTTCTAAGAACAGATTGAATTCCCATCTTTGAAATGTTTTGTGCCTTTAATCTAATTAGTGCATTATAGAATGATAAATGCATACAATCATCCTTGTTCAAATAGGAAATGCATCTTCATACCATATTAACATAATTGCATATCAAAAATTTTATTGTCTCCATGTAATCATAGATCTATATATTGAGGGCATAGCTGAAAAATCCCTAAAAATCAAATAAAGTCCTAAAAAAATCCCTAAAAATCATAAAATGTCTTGAAAAAATCACTAAAAATAAAATAACTTTTTGGAAAAAATCACTAAAAATTAGAAAATGTCTTGGAAAAATCACTAAAAATTAGAAAAAGTTCCGAAAAAAGCCATAAAAATCAAATAAAGTCCTAAAAAAACCCTAAAAATCATAAAAATTCTAAAAATCAAAATGCACAAACAATCAAATATGATCCTTAAAAAAATCCAAAAACATCGAAAAAGATCTTTCAAAAAAAACTAAAAATAAAAAAAAATGAATAAAAAAATTGCAATAAAATGTCTCGCAAGAAATCAAACACCCTAATAGATATCCAGTAAACACTTCACGTGAAGTTAACAAAAGGATGAAGATATCTTATCAATATTTGCAATCAAGCCAATCAAACTGTCTTAGCAATACCATCAACCAACCCTATCAATCAATCAATTTGTCTTAAACAAGGAAAGGTACACTCAAAATTAGACAGATCAGTCCTACATGGGGGTATTCAAATCTCTGAAACTAGACATTATTAATTATCACATCAAGCAATCAAACCAAAGGTACAGATCAATATGGCTACCGGATTTTGTCCAACTTAGTATTTATCTTTTATTAACTGGCAATAAATCATGTTCCTATTCTACTCAAGGATGTCCACAAGTGATTAGAGGAGTTGTGATGAGCAAGCTTTTTTTCTTTGTTTTCTATTTGTGGTATGAACCGATGAAGTTTTGGGGGAATAGTTCCAGTGGGTGTCTGTGTTGGTACGTTCATTCGACAAGTATCCTATGCAAAAATAAAGTCAAGGATAGCTATGCTTGTAACTATCGTACATACCTCAACCCATGAATATACCAAGAATGGAGAGGTTCATTCCTTATCTGCTACATGTTTGTTTCTGCAATGAGATACCTTTACATCTTGGTTCCTTATACCCTGATGTGCAACGCTTCATTTTTACATAATAAGGCTCGATGATGAATACATATTGCATTATAAATAAAGACACAAAAGTTCGTATATCCATCATCAACCTTTATCATACTAATTATATCAATCAAGATAATTCTTTCATCAAGCATCTTTTCACGGATCAACCTATTCATTCAATCATCTAACGTGGTCTCTCTCATCGGTTTATCTTACTAACCATTCTTATTGGTTAATTGAGTCAAGGGGAAAAATGATATTCTGGCATATTTTCAACAAAAAGATTCATCTAGTTGTATTCATTGATTAATTTTGTTGCATTTGTTAATTCATTTAAGTTGCATTCATACAAAGGCATATATGTGTTTAGCTTCACGTAGTTGCATTACCTCTGCATTAGATTGATTATGTTAATCTCATTAAGCTTTCATAATCACATAGTATCATTATCATATAGAATGTTAATCTCATTTAGCTTGCATTATCACATAAGAATAATTAGTTGCATTAGGTCATTTAAAGAATCATTACATTATACATCATGCATTATCATAAACAAAACCATATAGAAACACACATCAGAAAGTGTATGCAAACATACATATAAATGTGTCATAGAAATGCATCATACAAGCATATAGAATTATGCATCACATAAATAGAACACATGGATATAAGACCGTTGCCAAAACTACATATCATATATATCTCAAAAATGGTTATATGTCAGATTACATCATCATAATGTCTCAAAAACTCTCATAAAAAATAAGTATCTCAACTGACACTGCCTCTATACGTAGGTGGATCCTATCCACTAGATCTTGCCCCACGATATCTCGATGGTGCCCGAGGTGGATCCATCACTCCTCCACTACTATTCCTCTGACTCATAGATCTACTAGGCATACTTCAAGACCTATATTCATGATAGCTAGGGGATATTTGTCCCTTTGGAATGACTCTCTCATAGAGTTGCCTATAATACAAAGCCTCCTGGGTAGCATCAAGAAGCATGTCAGCCTATGTCCATGTGTCTTTACCTAGAACAAACTACTGATCATAAGCATCTATGACTAACTGAGCTCTCCACAGAACATCATCCCTCTGAGCAACAAACTAATCTCTCTCTATCACCACAACTACATACTCCCTTCGAAACAAGGCTCGATCATCTCTACAGCTCTACTGCTCTTTGGCTACTGCATCCTTCAGGCTCTAGATTCATGCTCTAAGGACCTGCGGATCATCCTCATCATCACCCTCCTATCCTCCTCCATCCTGTTCACTTGCCTTTGTAGTAGGTACATCCTCCAACTCCAACATATCACTATCATGAGAGCCCTCCTCCTTGTCCTCTCCCTTGCTACTTGATGATCCTGAAGTGGACTCATCACTGTCTCTATTGCTGCTAGACTCAGTATCACCACCAATGCCCATTTCCTCCTCTCCATCACCCTCGTCACCCTCATCCTCTGCTGCAACAATCCCCACAACTACTCCACCATCTCCTCCTCTCCCACCCTCCCCCCTCTCTGATGGCTAATTTGTTGTGGTGTGATATAAACTATAGGATCTTTCAATGGAATTGGCCTATGTCTGGCCCACCATGCATCTTAATGAGGTGTCATACCTAGATTTTCCACCCTAGCTCCCCATCCCCATGAAACTACATGAAGAGAATCAAAAACTCTGTGGCAACCACATGAGGCTATATACAAGCACCCCAATCTGATGCCTCTTGAGCTACATGAGAAAAGTAAGTTGTAACCATAGGTACACCTTGGACCTCTCCGAACTATCAAAGCACCTTTTGTGGGAGATGCAACTCAATGATCCTATGTGTATCAACAATTCATCCAATAAGATACCTCTGCTACCTATAGAATGGCAAATATTGTGCATCATTCATCCAATCGGGGCAATCCAAGTAGGGCTTCCAAATAAAATGTTGTAGAATGTTGATTTGATTCCTCCAATACATAATGTTACCCTAACCTCTATGCTTGAACCCAGGTGTATACCTAAATGCATATGGCTCCTCGGTCTAAATCTCGACATGCACAATTGGTCTGAAGATGACAATGTGCTCCCAAGCCCAGACCTAGAGAAAATTAACACCACAACTAATCGATCTATATGTCAAGTATATTATACCATGCATCTGATAATAAATCATGGAGAGAAGGCAAGGAACCCATACGAACACGCATTGATGAATGATCATATCACAAATCACCCTACCCCACCCAATAGGAAAACCATGACATCTCCTATCAGGAAGAAGAGGACTTTCTACAATACTATAGAAAACTTTCATTAGATCATCATAATCTAGATGTCCCCAGGCTATCTCATACCGACTACTCATCTATAAATCCTGCTCATCGCACTCAAAAATCTCGCACAATCCTGCAACACCTACTCGATGATCATACACTACTCTCGTGCCATGAATAGGTTGATAACTCAATGATGAATAGTGAGTACCAAACCAGTACTGAGAGGGGGGGGGTGAATCAGTACAGACACAAAAACTTTTCCTGAACCGGTTTGACCACAAACAGTGCACTTGACAGACAAACACTAATACCGGTCTAAACTAGATTACTACCAGTTAAACATAATGAGACTATGAAAGACATAAACTGGCAACACTTAGCTTTCCATACAATCTACTCCCTCATTTCCACTTTATCCTTATGCATAAACAAATAATCTATCATCAGAGATACAATAATTTACTAGAACAACATGATTCACCACTAAACAAGAAATAACAAAACATCACATGAAAGAGGCATCACACATAACACACATATGTTTCATGTGGAAATCAAATTGGGAAAAACCACGGTGGGGATGAATACCCACAAGCTATTTTTGAACTCTTTAGAAGTCCACTCTGTTAGGAGCCTAGTCCAGTTAAAGACTATTACAACAGGTTCTGTTAGGAATCGATCCTGTTAGAAATCACCCGGTTAAGTGTTAAACCCTGTTAAAGGTTACCTTGTTAGAGGATTTTATGAACTCAATGGCTTTGAGTCACCCTGTTAAAGGATTTATAGCAAGCTGGTTAAAGCTACCTTGTTAAGGGATTTTCCAACTGTTGAAGTGATTAGAGATCAACAGGTATTACAATGATCTAGTAATAGCACTCAATGCCAATGCAGATCCGTTTTAGTTCCTTCCTTCTGTACACACACTTTGCAGGTATCAATTCTCTTATTTGGTCTAGCAAGAATCACGTATCTCTACACTTAAATACACACACAACATTTTCCAACAAACTCAACATGAAACATAACATCGACCTTATAGGAAACAGATAGGTCAGTAGCATAAAACCTAAACCCTAAACATTTAGGTTAAGCAATTCAGTCGGTTTAATCCTGACCATTGAACACTTTGCCTTTGAATACAACGGTCTTGAATAGATCTCAAGACATTCTCCATCGTTCGTTCTTCACCACTTCTTGAAGGCGATAACCCATCACACATTCTTCACTGTTTGCAGGGACTTCGCACATTCCCGAGCTAGATAGGATCAATCCCCTTCATGCAAGATCCTTCACGCGCACGAGGCTGATGTGGCAACATGATTTGATCTCCATTATAATGCTAACTCATCACACAATGCCATTGGTTGAATCACATAGGCTCGAATCACTTCAACCAGAAACCCTGAGGCTGGGACTACCAACTGATAGTCATACCATATTAAACCTTGATAGAAAACATTCCATATACCGGTTCACTTGGACAAACGTATCGCTTCACCTTTTGCACATATACCGGTTCACAACATTATACCGGTTCACTTTGCCAGTTGCTTAACTTCAATAAACCGGTTCACTCTTCAACATATTACCAGTTCACTCTTTAGCATATTATCGGTTCTCTCTTCAGCATATTGACATCAATGACAACACAATATCATCATGTCAACATACTCTGCACATATGCCAACATAGCTATGTGCAAGATACCCCAAACATCCTGTAAAGTGATCGATGCCTCACCAGTAAGAAGATGAAAAGAGAACATCTTTGAGTGTCATCACTCAACCAAAGCAATAATCAAGGCCCTGTTGGTTGTAACCTTAGGCAAATGTAGAACATGGTATAGTCCAAGATGTCTAAGAAAAGAAATATCCTCAACAATCAACTGATCTTGGAGATCAAGACCACTAGGCCTCGTCTGTCTGCAACTGAGTACACCAAGATTCTCTTGCTATAAAAAATATCAGATACCATAGTCGTACAACAAAATTCATAATCATACATATTGAAAAATCAACAAATCCAATGATTGTGACATGTTTAAGATGCATGCAACACATTTAACACTCATGTGAACCATTTACGATGCATGTGAGATAATTATAGCTTATGTGACATATTTATCACTAATGTGAATTTGACAGTTGATTGCACAACATTTAAAACAAATGTGAAACACTTACATGAATGCACAACAATAAAGACTAATGTGACATGTTTTAAACGTATGCAAGAAAAATGAAATATGATTGTGAAACATTTAAAATTTTGGGCTTTGAGAAAATTTTGAAAAATTGGACCAAATCAGGAAAAAATGACCAAAATTTTCAAACACGTACCTTGCCTCCGGTGTCAGGTGGTCTCTGGTATGAACACACTCGCTCTGATAGGTGTTGTCGTGCTCTGTACCCAACCATTATGCTCAAATAGTCGCAAGAAAGTTATGAACTCGCCAAGGAATCTATGATCTCAAAAGAAAGCAAATGAGCAAATGAAGGGGTCACTTTCCTATTTATAGCTCAAAATTAGGGTTTTCCTCTCTTCGAAGGCTGTGGTCCCCTTGAAATTCACTACACTTGTAGGTCAGTCAAACGAGCTTGAAATCACATGAAACTTGGAATTATTACTCACCAGTACTGTATTGTTAAATTGGTCCTAGTTCCATAATTTTCCGACCAATTTTCTAAGGAGGCATCTTTACACCCTAAGCGTCACCGAGGCATATTGGGGTAATTTCTTTTTCTTTTTCTTTGAAACAATGACATTCCAACATTGTCTCAAAGAGGGGAAAATGTAGACACCTAAAAATGTCTCATTGATAACATACTAATTATTTGTCTTATTAATTAAATAATTTTTTAATTATTTAATTAAACTAATTAAGTTCTTCTAAATTATCATTATTCTTCACATTACTAATTATTCAATTTCCATCCCTTCATCATTTAAACCTTTCTCAAACATTAATTAAATATTTAATTATTTAATTAATTATGATCTAATTCCTTAATTAAATAACTGTTATTATTTAATTAATTCCATTTCTAATGATCGAACAATTGCATTTTAAATTATTCAATAAATTAATTTATTCTTTGAATCTCCAAATTCCGATTTTAATTAATTACATCTAATTTCATCTTCCAAAATTCACATTTCACCAAATTCCAATTTCGTCAAATTTCAAGTTAATTTGCATTTCAATTTCATCATTCGAAAATCAAAATTTAAATTTAAATAAAGATGAAAATGAATTTCAAAAGTCCTACAACACATGTTGAAAAATCATGACTGATTAATCAAATTAGTTAACTAACCAGTTAACTCAATTAACTCTCCAATCTCCTCTTTTAACTCCCAATCACATTTTTCTAACAAGCCAATCAATTCAGTCATCTCTCTAATCTACCTAGTTAACTATCCAATTTATCCAACCATCTATCCAATCTATCCAATCTAATCAGTTAACTACCCAATCTCTCGACTTAACAAATCAATCAAATCAGTTTGACTGTCAATCAACACTTGAAGTTCCATTTCTCATCCCTTTCTCCCCAAAAATCTATAAAAGTAGCATCATTTTCCTTTTTTCAATCAATCACAATCTTCAAAAATATTTGTGTCATCCTTATGCAAGAATCCCAATGCAATATTTGAGAGCCACAACACAATATTGGAGAAGGATAATGGAAGCAACATAAATGATAGGGAGTTTTAATTATATTCATTTGATTAAAATTTCTTATTAGGCTAATACTTTCATTGATTTGTGTCTAGGATTTCTTAATTAGTTAAGGAATTCATGATTTTCCTTTTATTATAATTAGCTTGATTTCCATGATAATTTTAGGCATAAAACAGTTTTAAATGCAAGTCATGACCAATTCTGGACATGCAATGGCAAGTGGGTAACCTCCTTCTCTTAATAATCCATTGTTAACCACCTTCTATTCAATAGGGGAAGGGTCTCATCTTTGCAACCTTTTCAAAACTTCCCTTAGGCTAGAGTTTCCCATGTTGGTATCTCTTACATTCTCCAATTCACTTTCAAAACTAGGGGATGATTTGTTCTTGATTGCATGTATCGAAAGGAGAAATAGGGTTTTTGAAAATATTATAGGGAATATTGTGATTGGTGGTAAAAGCGGGGTGCAACAAGGAAAAGAGTTCATATGCATTATCGAGGGGTTGTTTTCTTGAAATCCTTTCCTAAAACCTAATTCTTTATCTTGAAAAATAGGGAATGAGAGGAAATAAATGCTTACTCAAGCTTAATTGTCCTATAAAAGCCCACTTGAAATCCACTCTTGCCTTCAACTCTTCCTTTTTTCCCCACCCAAAATATAAAATGAAGCTCACATGAAAAGGTGGTAGCACTATAAGTGCCTTGAGCAGTTAACTCAATTAATTTCTAATGATGTAATTATTTATTCATCTTAGATATAATTACACTTTACCTAAGTTTACTTAGGTGCAAGCACCACATTGTCGTTTTCATATGAGACACTTAGGGAGATGTGCATACATTAGGAGTGTGTATATAGGAGAAATTCTACCTTTTATGGTGTGATATTGTTATTATTTTATCATATTCGCTTATCATGGAGTGATAATTCCACCTTCGGTGGGTATCCACCTCATGTGAATATTTTTCTATTTCTCCTACCTACCCTTGCATCTCATGAGCCACATGTCATCATTATGTTCTCCCTTGTCTCTTATCCTTTCCTCTATAAGCAATCTTACCATACATTGTATGTAATAATCCAGTTGATCTCATTTTTCTCTTGATTAGAATACAGTTTATTCTTATCAAATATTTAGTCTCTCTTTTGTGCTATTAAATGTTCTCTTGATCTTGGCTATTTTCAATAAATTCTGACAATTTCAATGACTTTCCGTAACACCCTACTTACCATCAACAAATGGCATTCCTTCTCAGAAAAGGCACTTGAATTTATTTTCCTTCTATGTTTTGATTTGCATTTAATGTGTTTTAGTGCATAGTACTTACTGACATCACTACCTAAAGAGTGATTTGAAAAATGAATTGCTCATCATCAATCTATCAACCTAAGTAGCAACTGTAGAAGAATTTATGTGTGTGCAAAGTTCCTAAAAAGTGTGATCCACCGATACTTAAGACCAATGGAGACCCCTTTATTAATGGACTAGACTTATTCATATCGACATATCAGACAATCAGAAAACAATGTGCATTTAGATTACAAAAGGTGAAAGCTTGAGTTTAGAAAATGGGCAACATGTCGATGTTATGAGGGATGGAGCCTCATAGAGAACTTAGATTCTACTATGACTTAAACTTTACATATCAGATCGGTTGATCAAGGAAAAAAGAACTAAGGCAAAGGAAATTTTGGTTCCAAGATGCTATAAAAGGCTGACCATGCGATAGGTAGAGATTTTGGGTTAACAAATGAGGGGAATAAAGTAAATACTTGAACTATGACCAAACTGTGGGTAGCAAAGCAATATCCACATACATTCTAAGCTAGAAAGAAGCCATAACTCTTTTAAGAAAGGAAGAGATGGTTGTAAAAGAGATATGTAGAAACAAGTGTAAAGGGATCCTTTTGAGGGATAGATGATTAACACAAAGAGAGGAATAGATCTTTGTCCAAAGACATCTATGTTCAAGAGGAGATCTTTAACAAATATAATATCTTCAACCAAGGAGAGAAGGATACCAAGGATGCACACCTTCCTTATTGATAGAAAAGGGGATTCCTGATGAAGGATCACGTGCTTTTGACATCAAGGAGAGATCATTTATAAAAATAAACTCTTTCAAGCAAGGAAGAGGTTTTAATTGAGGAAACAAGCTCCAAGAAAGGTTAAAATCCCCATGAAGGACAAACAATTCTATGCAAGAAATAATATCCTTATAGAAGATGAAACTCAACAAAGGAAAAGTGAATCCTTAGAAAATAAAGAGAAAATGTTGAAAACTACTTGTGTCCCCAAGAATGGAGACAATAATAATGAGGCTATTAGGTTGGTAGCCAAGTATGATTGAACATTAAATTGTACTACCATCAATGGTAAATATCTCCTTAAAAAGGTAAAGTACTAGTTTCCCATAGTGAGGAGCAACATAATAGGGCCAAAGGAGTGCTAAGGAACTACTTCAAAATCTAGATTTAGTAAAAGAATGAGATTTGGTGTAATATGAATATGAGATCTATCATGTAAATCTTGAAAAAAATGTTTACATAGAATGCAATAAGAGGAGAGTGAGAGTAAATTGGATGAAAGTGACAAAATGTGTCCTTATTGCCATTCTTATAATTATTTATATATCATATGTAAAAAAAAGTAACATTTTAATCATATTTAAGCCTCCACAATACTCTTTTTGCTAGTTTTATACGAGTAAGCCTTGTTTCTTGTTGAATATTGAGGTTTAGGCTTTGGTAACAAAATAGGTAAGGAAGAGGGAAGAAATACTACACTTTTTCTAATAAATTGTGAAGGAGGTTCTATAGGGACTTTAATTCCTTGTTACATCTTTCCAAGACCTTATGCACTATATCTGTGTTTAGAAATCATATCATAGCTAGCCTCATAATGTGTTTGCAATTGTGAAGGAGAAGGACTTTGATAATAGACTTGATTGAACTTTGTTTTGTAAGTGTACTTTGAAGAAACAAAGGGATCGATAGATGGAGGATTGATCATTGTAGGGAGATTTTTTATTTATATCATTATCCATGTCCACTTTGTTAGGCCGAGAAGAAGTTTTCTCATCATCTAAAGCTTCATCTCTACTTAATGTTATATTAGATGACATATCATGAAGGAAATGCATAACGCCATATTTTTTTAAAACATGGTGGCTAAGATAAGTTCTTAGAGAATAAGGAGGATCTAAAGTGATATAAGTTTTATGATTAATATGATTAGCTTATCCCTCTTGCACTAAGGTATCCTTATGAGAAGAGGATTCATCATTATTGTTCAATGTTGCATCTCCATTGGAGGTATCATTAAGAAAAGTATCATAAGAAAAGTTTTATGATTAATATGATTAGCTTGTCCCTCTTTCACCAAGGTATCCTTATGAGAAGAGGATTCATCATTATTCTTCAATGTTGTATCTCCATTGGAGGGATCATTAAGAAAACTATTAAATATTTCCTCATGATAAGAGATACTCTAGGAGAGATACAAGCATGATTCATTTCAATATCATCTCTAGGAGAATTATTAAAGGTACCACTTGAAACATCCACTAAAGATTCAATGAAATCCAAAAATCCTATTAACTTCTTTTAAAATGTCATCATATAGAAACGTGAAACATGTATGAAAGCTTTAAGAGATGAACTAAATATAGGGAGCATGTTTGAAATCCTCATGATGCAATGAATTAGAGTACCATAAATGGTTGCAAGCAACATAAAATAAAACAAGTCATCATGCAACACATGGTTTTGATAAATATAGCTAATAAATAATATAATCACATGTGAAATTACAAATCAACAAGATTTTATTAATTCCATAGTGAAAAATCAGATTTGAAAACACCCAATAAAAAATATGCAAAACGTAAGAAGTGCCAAGTTCACAAAAATGTAAAGGGTTTGGTGAAATAGACCTCTAAATGCACGTGATGTAAGTGTAATGATATATTTAAGAAACTATTGGAAATATGAGCAATTAAATAAATATAAATCATATTTGAAAATGAAAATTAGAAGTTAATGCAAGCATAAGACAAGTCGGGTTCACCAAAATGTAGAGTTTGGGTGAATGGGATCCAATAGTTTAATTATGTAAACTAGGAATCAAACACATTTACCACCTCAATACATTAAAGATATTTAATAGGTTCTACCTCAGACATATTGAAAAGGAGTCGGGTCTCTAATGATTATTCTCTTTTTTGTATTGAATTGATTTGATTTGATTTGAAAATGATGTGAACTATGGCTAAATAGAAAATTGAGAGTAAAAATCATAAACATAGAGTTACACATTCGATATATAGACTATAAGCATAGATCTAGAAATTAGAGTCAAAGAGGAACTCGTGTCTAAAATTTGAGCTTGAAAGTGCTAGACTATGGAGATAAGAAACCTAGTCCTAAAGGTAGCATCAAATACTTATATCAAAAAAATTTTCAAGATCAAAATGTCGCTTCGAATATATTCCCTAAATTTGATAAAAAAAATGTCAAGCACTATTCAATTATTGCTATTGTCCATGGTTTTTTGTTTCTTTAAAATTTGGTTCTATTTGTCTCAATCTATACTTTGTGGATCTATATTCCTTCTCTATTGAACCTATCACCTACACACACAAGAGAGAAATTTTTTTGTTGGATTCATAAACTCCTAAATTACAATGGAAATGATGCAAAATCAATTGAAATGAAAAAAAAGATCTATCTAAAATGTTGGCAATATAGCATTATAACAGACAATGAAAGATTGTTGGCATTTCAATAAAGATATTGAGAAGGTTGTTGATGATTATGGATATAACTAATTAAGGATGTTTATTGTCTTGATATTATTATTTTGTCATTGATGTCAAGAAATTGATTTTCTAATTCAGTATGATGTTGCCATATCTTGAGAAGTATGATTTAAAGAGTATAAAGATGTCAATAAAAGACACATGAAAGATTATGATGAATAAGGGGATGAATAAGGTATTCAGTGGGCAACTATTACTGAGTCAGACAATGATGAGATCATGATGTTTAGATTGTTTTAACATCATACATATGTTGTAAATTGTAAGGTTAATACTATACTATGTTATCAACCAAAGAACCTAGTCGGTAAACCCTAAGGAACCTAGTCGGTAAACCCTAAGGTTATCACTATCGATTAATGAAGGCAGAATGTCTACCGAGTGAATTTTAGTATTTATCGAGTTGTAACCGAGCTATAACAGAATGCATTAAATGGTTACATGCGGTATTTAATGAAGGAAGCTGATGAGCTGGAACTAATTAAATGATTGGTATGCCGTGCCTAAAGTTTGTTAATGAATATATGGCAAAGGAAAGTCAACATGAAGATCTACAATGCAGATTAAACCGCAATACCCTGGTACAAGTTCCAAGAAATGTATGCAAGTTCCAAGGTGGGGTAAAACATTTTCAGATCGAAAGATGCATTGAACCTGGACAAGTTTGAAGATCTGATGGCTATGATTGATCATGGGAAATGTGATCAAGGAGATTAAGCGGTTACCTAATTGTTTATAAATAGGAAACTGTTGATAAACAATGTATGCGGGCAAGTGTATGCACAGGGATGCTACATAGTGATTACCAAGCACAAAAGCTTGAAGACCTATTTGAATAACAGAGTATAGAAGCCTAGTAGATGGACAAGATTATTTCTATGTCTAGATTGTATTGAACAAATAAGAATCTACTTTAGCATTTTAGATGTGAAGTTGCAGATAGATTTTTATTATTGTTATTTTGTGAAAGTGATAGAAAATCTCTTTATCGAGTGGACTTAACAGTCTTATTTGTAAAACCCTCTAGCAAGGTGACATTCTGATTGAGTGTTTGAAATCCTTTAACAAGGTGAAGATCCTAACAGATCTGAGGGAAATCCCTTAACCGGGTCACATCTAGCAATGTGTTTGTAATCTTTAACAGGATTTGCTTTTAACCAAGCATACTCTAGAAGAGTATATTTCTTAGTGGGTCTGAAATCCCACGGTGGTTTTTCCCTATTTGGGTTTCCACGTTAAATCTGGTGTTATGAGGTTTATGATGTTTATATGCTTTTGAGTTTGCATGTTTAATAGTTTTGGTTATATTACTGAAGTATATATTATCGAGGTTGAATCTAATGTTTTTATGGAAGATTAAGTTTGTATGATTCACCCCCCCCCTCTCATCTTGTTGGCTATTGGATCTGTACTTACATTAAGTATTAGAACTATCGTAAAAATCCCTCAATTGACATAACAAGGCTTTCATTTCTCTTCTATATTGTTGATGTAGGTGGCTGTTAGGTATTGCACTGATTTTCTGCATAAGATGGACAATAGCTTTGAAGACAGTGATTCTTTCGATTTTGTGATTCTGAATGCTAGATTGAATTGATAAAAATGATCTTGTATTTATAGATTTTCAACACAAAAGGGGGTGAGAAATAGAAATCAAGTGTTGATTGATAGATAACTAATATAGATTGATTAGTTAATGGAGTTGATTGATTTGTTAACTCAATAGATTGGAGAGTGAACTAAATAGATTGGCTAGTGAACTCAATTGATTGATTCATAGACTAAATTGACTAGCTAGTTGACTAGATTGATTAGGGAGATGACTGATTAGATGGATTAGTCAGAAAAAGGTGATTGAGAGCTAAAAAGGATTATTGATGAGTTAACTGATTAGATAACTGATTTGATCAATCAATTATGATTTTAGCAAGTGTTGTAGGATTTTGAAATTGAATTTGATTCTCATTTTCAATTTGGATTTGAATTTGGACTTTCGAATGCTCAAATGCACATGAAATTAGTTGAAATTCAGATTTGGTGAAATGTGAATTTGGAGGAAATGAAATTAATTGGAATTAGAATTTGGGAGAAATAAAATGAAATTAGATTGAATTAATTGGAATTAGAATTTGGGAGAAATGAAGGAATTGGAAGAATTTATTTAATTAGTTTAAATAATTTAAATGAAATTATTTAAAATTAGGAAATTGAATTAATTAAATAATAAATATTATTTAACTAGGGGAAAGATCACAATTAGTTAAATAAATAATATTTAATTAATAATTGAGATAGGGTTAATTAATTAGAATGATGCAGAAGTTGAAATTGGACAATTAATAATGATTTGAATTGATTAGAAGAATAAGTTAGTTTAATTAAATAACTAAAGAATTACTTAATTAAATAGATGAATAATTAGTGTAATATCAATGAGACATTTTTAGGTGTCTACATTTGCCCCTCTTTGACACAATGTCGGAATGACCTTGTTTCAAAGAAAATGAAAAATTCTGCCCCAGTATGTCGGACGACACTTAGGGTATAAATATTCCCCCTCAGAAAAAGTGGTCAAAAAATTGTGGAATGAAGACCATTTTTTTTGGAAATGTGATAGATAGTGATAATGCATAGTTTGGTAAGGTTCTGATCATGTTTGGTATGTCTACAACTAACTGAAGTTGGAGGGGTCTATGACAATTAGGGTGGCAAAAAAAAAAAACCTAATTGTGAGCTATAAATTAAAAATTGGTATTGATTTGAGATCATTTGCACTGACTTGCTTTGTAAGAATTCCTTAGAGATTATAGTGCTTTCGATGTCCTTGGAGCGAAATGGCAGGTCACTGAGCATGGCTGCATTTATCTGAGTGATTGCGGTCGTATCAGAGACCTCCTGAAACTGGTGGCATGGTGAGTTGTCAAAGTTTATACCTTTTTTTAATCTATTTTTTCCAATTTTTGCATCGATCTTTGATAGGTCAACTTTCATGCATTTCACAATTAACCGTCGATTTTTTCGCATTTGCTTTTTATGCTTCGCAATTGATTTTTATTTGCACATTTGAAGTTCCCGATTCACACTTGTTTAAATAAATTTGCATTTGAAAGTTTTGATTTGGAATTGCTTAAATCATTTCGCATTTGAAAGTTTTGATTCGCAATTGCCTAAAGCATTTCGCATTTGGTTTAATTATTTTGAAATTGACGATGATAGGCATTCATTTATGCGTCTTGATAATGCGAAGATGTAACTAATTCATTTTTTTTCTATTTTCCAAATTAAGGAGAATTGTCTAGTATTGCTTGCTAGATAGACAAGGCTAGATGGTCTTGATTGACGTCATGAGTTGGACGCAGAGGATACTACTTTTTTACGATAGGTTGGATTGTATCACATAGCACATTTTCCTGAGGTTACGGCCAACAAGGCCATGATTACTATTTTGATTTAGTGGTGGCAGTCAAAGACATGTTCTTTTCATCTGCCAATAGGTGAGGTGTCCATCACATTTGAGGATGTGTGGTGTATCTTACACATTCCGATATTTGGTACACGAGTTACTTTGATCGTTGTGATGGTGTATCTGCTTTGTGTGTATTGTTTGAGTGTTTGGAGGAGGATCTCCATATTTGTGGTCATTATGAGATTCATTGGGATGATTTTGATTATGATGACTCACCAGTGTTCTTACTTGCATTGTTGCTGGATTATTGATCCCTGATAGATGTACCTATGGTTTCCCTATTGGATGGGGATGAGTCATGCATGATATTATTATTGATAGACGAGTGTTTTCTTAGGGTCCCTATCTTCTTGCCACTTTATATCATCAGATGCATGGGATTGTTTACTTGCGGCAAAAATCAGTTGGATGTGGCATTACTTTTCTCTAGATGTGGGCTTGGGAGCACATAGCTATATTTTGTCTTGCATTACATGTTGATTTAGAGCCAAAGCGGCTATATGCTTATAGGTAAACTATTG
The DNA here is from genome assembly GCF_030272615.1 of Cryptomeria japonica. Classification (NCBI taxonomy): domain Eukaryota; kingdom Viridiplantae; phylum Streptophyta; class Pinopsida; order Cupressales; family Cupressaceae; genus Cryptomeria; species Cryptomeria japonica. The sequence goes on from NC_081413.1 coordinate 707,596,102, forward strand.
GTGTGAGACATAGGGCATCGAGTAATATCTTGTATTGGCATCATTAGATTGATATCTTACAATATTTCTCATGGAGACCTTATCTCACTTGCCTCGGTTGGGCTGATGATGCCCAACATCTTCCTTTTTGTTGACATCAGATATACCTTATTGGTCAAGATGTAGGTGCTCATAGGGTTATTGATATGCATCTTCCTAGCTATGTACTCCGATAGTTTAGGGAGATATAGGGTATTCTGGATGTGACAACTTATTTTTCTCGCACTACTCGAGAAGTTGGTGATTGGGGTGCTTGTGTGCAGCCTCATGTTTCTAATGCTGAGTTTGATACTCTTGCTCCTGTTCAGTGGCAATGACAAGTTGGTGTAGCGGATTCGGAGACACAACACAGTGTATGGTGGATACAACATAGGCCCATACCTTTGACAGATCAAATAGTTCTGATTGTTTCTCAATAGATTAGACATGGAAGGGGTCCCAGGGGGAGAGGGGGAGGTGGGGGGAGAGATGGATGAGGGAGAGATCTGATAGAAGTGGTTGCAGAGCAGGTAGAGAGTGGAGAGGAGGATGTGGATATTAGTGGAGAGACTGCATCTATGAGTAGTTCTGATAGGAGTCAACATCGGGCTCATCGAGTAGTGATAGGGATGAGGGTGGGGATAGTGGACATGATGTTGACATGCCCTAGGCTACAGAGTTAGGAGGTGCAGAGAGAGGAGATGAGGAGGGATTGAGAGATCATTTTAGGAGTTTAGAGGAATTGGTCGCTACTTTGCAGCAGCGGCAGATGGAGGATAGAGATGAGTATCGACGGACGATGGAGGAGTTGACTACAAAGAGGGATTAGATAGCCACTGAGAGAGATCGACTACAGAGGGAGAGGAATGAGGATGCATACGATCGGTTATTTGGGACGGTGATAGAGGAACGAAGCCAGACAGATAGATATTTTACTACTACACAGGAGGCTATTTACTATAGGTAGGCTTATGAGAGAGCCATTCTTGAGGGTCAGAGGGAGCCTAGTTTTGGTGCTTTCACGAGGAGGAGATTAAGTCAGTGTACCTCTTTCCATACCAGCAGTGGAGGAGTGATGGGTCCACCTAGGGTGTTGTAAGGATAGAATGGAGTTAGGTAAGATGCACCTACTGATAAAGGCAACATAGGTTGAGAGTTTTGTTATTGTTGTTGTATCATAGATACAATGTATTTTGACACATTTTTATTAGATATATGATAATCATTCTTGATGAGCTATTTGATGATGAACTTCATGGTCTAATGTTTCTTTGTTGTTTTTATGCTTATTCTTACTTGGTAATGCAATGATGTATCTTTATTTTGTGATCTATGAGTGTATATGTGAATATTGATGAAATGCTTGTGATAATGCAATGGACTAATGCAACATTATGTGAAATGATTTATATGAAAGTGCGATTTTATTTTATTTTATTTTGTTGTTGTGTCAAAATAGGCATTAAAAATCATGAATTTGGAAGAATTGTTAGTTGTTAGATGGATAATAGATTAGAAGGGATGATATGAAATGATAAATCAATCGAATCAACCTTTATTTATTCCAGAAGTAGATATGATAGAAAATATTTGATATAATTTTGATGAGGAATTCTTCATTGTTTTATTCATAGTGCAATACATTATCATCATTGAGCCTTATTATTTAACAATGGAGCTTATTACACCAGGGTATGAGGAACCAAGATATATAGATATATCATTACAAAGAAACAAACATGTAGCTGACCAGGAATGAACTCTCCATTTTGGGAATTATGCTAGGGGTTGAGGTATGTGTGGCATCCATAAGTTGTGCTCCTATCACAGACACCCACTAGAGCAATTACCCCAAAACTTCATTGGTTCAAACCACAAAGAGAAAACAAAGAAAAAGGATCATGCCCATCATGGCTCCTCTAGTCACTTTTGGACATCCTTGAGTAGCTAAAAGCAATTATCTTCACCAATTTGATAAAAAGAGAACTAAAATAGACAAAACTCAACAGTTGGACTGACAGTGTCTGTGCTTTGATATGTTTGATGTGATTTTGATGATGTCTGGTTTCAGAAGTTTTGGACCCTATTTAAGACTGACCTGTCTGGTTTTGAGTGTACCGATTCTCTTTAAGATAGGATGTTGATCACGTTGATAGTTTAATAGTGATTCAATATATTAGATAGTTGATCAGCTTGATTGCAGATGTTTTGACAAGATAGTTATATCCTTTGTTTAAATTCGTACGAAGTGTTTGTTGGATACCTGCTAGGGTGTTTCATTCTTGCGAGACAATTGATTTTTCAATGTTTTTTTATTGATATTTTTTTAGGACTTTTTCTGATTTGTAGAGTTTTTTTATGACTTTATCTGATTTTTATGGTTTTTTCATGACTTTATCTAAATGTTTTGAATTTTTTCATGACTTTATCTAATTTTTAGGGTTTTTTCATGACTTTATCTGATTTTTAGGATTTTTTCAGTTATGCCCCCAGGTATGCAAATGTGTGATGACATGATGATCTGCAGAATGTGTAGGAGAGAATGAATTTTGACATGAACTAGACTAATGAAGTATGCAAGATGAAGGTGCAGTTCCTATTTGAATGTGTTGGGAAAAATGGTGTCTCAACCTTGCATTTATGCGAGGTTACTATTTATAGTAAGTTTTTATTTGAGCACGAAATGGTGCGAAACTCTCCCTGAAGCTTCTGGTTGGCTACATAAGCATTCCGGTAAAGTTGCGTCACAAGGTCACAGCTAGTTTTGAAGATATTAAAGTTTTCGTCTTGGAGGGGTGCAATAAAATGTTTAAACTTAATTTTGGGGAGTTTAGAGGCTCCGAAATGCCCTGAAAAGTTTCTGTAACCGACAAAGCGGTTACGAGGTGATAGAGAACTTTGTGAGCTTTCCGGCGCTTCAAACGGTTCGTCAATCGGACACCCGGTTCTCAAGTTATGGCCTCCGGAAGTTTGTACTCCTGAAATAGGAAAAATAATTTGTATCGAATACATAAATGAGCTGTAAAAAGGGAGCGACACGTGTTGATGTGTGCTTTAACATGTCATAGGGCATCTAGAAGGGAGATAAGGTCGGCTACATCTTATTGGGTGGTTTTAGCCCATGGTTTTGTAATACCGTTTGACGGTTTCTTGTATTGTATCTCCTATTTATGAAGTGTGTGAGATAGAGGTTGTGTGTAAGAGTCTCATGGCTATTGAGTTGCCTCTGAATCTCTGATTAGTGGTACTCCTGTGAAGAGCTTGCTCTGCAAGTATTTTGTAATCTATTTTTGATTGCTGAATAAAATATTGAGCTGCTTTTGGAGGGTGGGGTTTTTCTCCCGAAAGGGTTTTCCCCACGTAAATCATTGTGCTGTGGTATGAATGTTATTATATCTATTTCTATTTTTTGTAACTGTTGTAATGATCTGAAAAGTTTTGCATTACCCTCCTCTCAAGGTTAGTGTAGGAAGTTGTTTCTGCTACTTAACTTCCTTACAAGTGGTATCAGAGCCTGATCACCTTTGGTTTCAATTGTGGGCAGATGGGTTTTTTGAACTAATCCAGATTTGAGTGGGAGCTTGTGCAGAAGACACTTTTTGATCTTGTTGCAGGAATATTCAGATGGCGAGTTCGTCAGGGAGAATAGAGGTGGAGAAATTTAATGGAAGTAATTTTGAGATGTGGAAGCTGAAGATGGAAGATCTGCTAATAGATCGAGATCTTTGGGATGCTGTTGATGCGAATGTCCAAAGACCCTCAAATCCTACTGCAGCAGCTCAGTATGATGTTATGGACCAAAAAGCCAAGGGTCTCATCAGACTGTGCCTGGCAGACTCTGTTCTAATCAATGTCCATGAAGAAAACTCTGCAAAGAAGCTATGGACTAAGCTTGGTGAGATGTATCAAGTGAAATCTTTATTAAATCAAATTTTCTTAAGAAAGAAATTGTATTCCTTGAAGATGGAAGAGGGTGGACGAATTGCAGACCACCTAGAAGCATTCAATATGATTGTGGCTCAATTAGTATCCGTCGGTGTTAAGATGGATGAGGAGGAGAAATTTCAGATCTTGCTTTGTTCTTTGCCTGATTCGTGGGATTCTCTTGTTATGGCTATCGGTAGTACTTCTGTTGTTTTGAAATCTGAAGACGTGGTGGGTGCCCTACTCAGTGAAGAGATGCGAAGGAAGGTATCCATCAGTTCAAAGGAAGCCCTAACCGTTCGTGGAAGACCTAAGGAGAAAGGCAAGAAGAATGAGAAGCGTGGCAAGTCCAAATCCAAAGGGAGATCGAAATCTCCTGGAAAGTCCAAAGTCATTTGCTGGAATTGCGGTAAACCGGGTCACATCCGTAAGGACTGCAAAGAAGAAAAGAAGAAGAAAAAAAAAAAGTTTGATTCTGATTCTGAGTCCGACAAGGAAGATGGTGATGCATTTATTGCGGCTTTGGCGACTCATGCAGGTAATGATGCTTGGCTAATTGACTCAGGTGCATCTTTTCATATGACTTCCAATAGAAATTGGTTTTCTGAATATGAAGGATTTAATGGAGGTAAGGTGTACTTGGGTAATGATTCACCTCTAGACATTGTTGGTCGAGGTAAAGTTAGAATCAGGTTTTCTGATGGTAGAATAAAAAGGATTAATGGTGTGCTGCATATCCCTGGACTAAAACGAAACCTGTTATCTGTGAGCAAACTAATAGATGCAGGTGTGCAGGTAGTCTTTTCTGAAACAGGATGTAAGATGATTAAGGGTGCTATGGTAGTTGCTAGAGGTGTCAGGTTTGGCACTTTGTATAAGCTTGAATCATACACTGTTGAGTGTAATAGCACTTCTGTAAAAAGTAAATCTGTGGATACCTCACTGGAAGATTTGAAGGTTTCACCTTCAGCAGATGGAAATGGTTTTTGGGTACCTAAGGGTGCACTTTCGTCTGAAGCAAAGTTACCTTCAGAGAAGACTATGTTATGGCACCAGAGACTTGGCCACATTGGAGAAAAGGGTCTAAGGACCTTGAAAAATAAAAATCTTGTTGAAGGTTTGAATGATTGTAATCTTGACTTTGATTTCTGTGAGCATTGCATTTATGGAAAACAAAACCGCGTTCAGTTTTACTCGAGTTCTCATAAAACTTGTGGTGTTTTGGACCTTATCCATTCTGATGTGTTTGGTCCAGTAGATGTCTCTTCGATTGGAAAATCCACGTATTATGTTTCATTTATTGATGATTTTAGTAGAAGGACATGGGTATATTTTCTAAAGAGTAAATCTGAAGTTTTTAGTCGTTTTAAAGAATTTAAAGCAATGGTTGAGTTGCAGACTGAAAAGAAAATAAAATGTTTGAGAACTGATAATGGCGGTGAGTTTTGCTCTAATGATTTTGATAGATTCTGTAAAGACTGTGGAATTAACGGGCAGAAGACAACTCCGTATTCTCCACAGCAGAATGGAGTTGCAGAAAGAATGAACAGGACACTGATGGAGAAGGCTAGGAGTATGTTGAGTGGTGCTGGTCTCGAACAAAAGTTTTGGGCTGAAGTTGTTGCCACTGCTTGCTACCTGATTAACAGGTCTCCTACATCAGCTCTTGTTGATAAAACGCCTATGGAAGCATGGTCAGGTCACAAGCCTTCATTGAGACATCTTAGAGTTTTTGGTTGTGAGGCATATGCACATGTGCCAAAGGAGAAGCGAACAAAGTTGGAGAACAAGGCTGTGAAATGTATCTTCATCGGGTATAGTTATGGTGTGAAAGGATACAAGCTTTGGGACCCTGTTGCACAAAAGGTAATTCACAGTAGAAGTGTTATTTTTAGAGAAATTAAGTCTCCTTCTGTTACATTGCAGCTAGAACAGACTAAAAAAGAAGATGTGATTCAACTTCCTTCTACACCTGAAAGAGTTGAATCGAGACCCCTAGATAGGCAAGAATTTGAGGAAAGCTCCTCTAGCTCTGAATCTTCAGAAGAGGAGGAAGAACCTCCAACTCGGCTTGTTCGAAGGTCTACAAGACATAGACAACCCCAAAAAGGAATTCACCTGATGATTGGAGATGTATTTTTGCTCTGAATACTAGTGTGGATGAACCAAAATCTGTAGAAGAGGCATTAGGTATGAATGATGCAGAATCCTGGAAGATTGCTATGGAGGAAGAAATAGCAGCTTTGAAAAAGAATGATACATGGGATCTTGTACCATTGCCTGAAGGATGAAAACCTGTTGGTTGTAAATGGGTGTTCAAGAAAAAGATTGGTTCAGATGGAAGCATTGAGAAGTATAAAGCAAGGTTGGTTGCAAAAGGCTACTCTCAGGTTGAGGGTGTTGATTACGGTGAGATATTTTCTCCTGTTGCAAAAATGACGTCCATTAGATTTTTGCTTTCTATTGCTACTGCTTATGATTTAGAGGTTGAGCAGATGGATGTGAAAACTTCTTTCCTTCATGGTGATTTGGAGGAAGATATTTATATGACACAGCCAGAGCACTATGTGGTGAAAGGCAAAAGTAATTTGGTCTGTAAATTGAAGAAATCTTTGTATGGCCTCAAACAAAGTCCTAGAATGTGGTACCAGAAATTTGATACATATGTGTTGAGTTTGGGATTTGAACATTCTAAATCAGATCACTGTGTTTATTATAAATCTTATGGTGATCATTTCTTATTCATTGCATTGTATGTTGATGATATGTTATTCATTGGTAAAGGGAAAGGTATGATTTTAGAACTGAAGTCTCAGCTCGCTGCTAAATTTGAAATGAAAGATCTTGGTGCAGCAAAGCACATTCTTGGGATGGAAATTAGAAGAGATAGGGTAAACAGAAAGCTATGGCTAAGCCAGAGTAAGTGTGTGAATTCAGTGTTACAGAGGTTCAACATGCAGAATTGTAGACCATTGAGTGTTCCTTTTACAGTTGGAATGAAACTATCTATTTCAGATTGTCCTACATCCCCATTGGAGATGGAAGACATGAGCAGAGTGCCTTACCAGAGTGTGGTTGGAAGCTTGATGTATGCTATGGTTTTTACTAGACCAAACATTGCCCAAGCAGTGGGAGTACTTTCTAGATATATGTCTAATCCTGGTAGAGTTCATTGGGATGCAGTCAAAAGAGTCTTCAGATATTTGAAGGGTACTTCAGAGTATTCTTTGTGTTATCATGGTAATTCAGTTCGAGACATGACTTCCCTTGATATCCATGGTTATGTGGATTCAGATTGGGCAGGTGATATTGATAGCAGAAGATCCACCAGTGCTTATGTGTTTACTTTGTTTGGTGGTGCAATTAGTTGGATGAGTAAGCGACAGGCTGTGGTTGCTTTATCCACTACTGAAGCAGAGTATATGGCAGCTACTCATGCTTGTAAAGAGGCCATTTGGCTTAAGAGACTGTGTTCGGATATTGGAATAAAACAAGGTACAGTGACAGTTTATTGTGACAGTCAGAGTGCAATTAGCCTAGCTAAGAACCCGACATTTCATGCCCGGACCAAACATATTGATGTTCAGTATCATTTTGTTAGAGATATGGTCGAAGATGGTAGGGTGAAGCTAGTTAAGGTGGACACTTTGATGAATGTTGCAGATGCTTTAACTAAGGCTGTGAGCACAGAGAAGTTCAGATGGTGTTCAGAGTCTATGGGCCTTATGGCCCCTAGCAATTGATTCATTGTGTTGACATTCCCTTCTGCTCATGCAAGGTGTTCGACAAGTGGGAGATTTGTTGGGAAAAATGGTGTCTCAACCTTGCATTTATGCGAGGTTACTATTTATAGTAAGTTTTTATTTGAGCACGAAATGGTGCGAAACTCTCCCTGAAGCTTCTGGTTGGCTAGATAAGCATTCCGGTAAATTTGCGTCGCAAGGTCACAGCTAGTTTTGAAGATATTAAAGTTTTCCTCTTGGAGGGGTGCAATAAAATGTTTAAACTTCATTTTGGGGACTTTAGAGGCTCCGAAATGCCCTAAAAAGTTTCCGTAAATGACAAAGCGGTTACGAGGTGATAGAGCACTTCGCGAGCTTTCCGGTGCTTCAAACGGTTCGTCAATCGGACACCCGGTTCTCAAGTTATGGCCTCTGGAAGTTTGTACTCCTGAAATAGGAAACATAATTTGTATCGAATACATAAATGAGCTGTAAAAAGGGAGCGACACGTGTTGATCTGTGCTTTAACATGTCATAGGGCATCTAGAAGGGAGATAAGGTCGGCTACATCTTATTGGGTGGTTTTAGCCCATGGTTTTGTAATACCGTTTGACGGTTTCTTGTATTGTATCTCCTATTTATGAGGTGTGTGAGATAGAGGTTGTGTGTAAGAGTCTCATGGCTATTGAGTTGCCTCTGAATCTCTGATTAGTGGTACTCCTGCGAAGAGCTTGCTCTGCAAGTATTTTGTAATCTGTTTTTGATTGCTGAATAAAATATTGAGCTGCTTTTGGAGGGTGGGGTTTTTCTCCCGAAAGGGTTTTCCCCACGTAAATCATTGTGTTGTGGTATGAATGTTATTATATCTATTTCTATTTTTTGTAACTGTTGTAATGATCTGAAAAGTTTTGCATTACCCTCCTCTCAAGGTTAGTGTAGGAAGTTGTTTCCGCTACTTAACTTCCTTACAAGTGGTATCAGAGCCTGATCACCTTTGGTTTCAATTGTGGGCAGATGAGTTTTTTGAACTAATCCAGATTTGAGTGGGAGCTTGTGCAGAAGACACTTTTTGATCTTGTTGCAGGAATATTCAGATGGCGAGTTCGTCAGGGAGAATAGAGGTGGAGAAATTTAATGGAAGTAATTTTGAGATGTGGAAGCTGAAGATGGAAGATCTGCTAATAGATCGAGATCTTTGGGATGTTGTTGATGCGAATGTCCAAAGACCCTCAGATCCTACTGCAGCAGCTCAGTATGATGTTATGGACCGAAAAGCCAAGGGTCTCATCAGACTGTGCCTGGCAGACTCTGTTCTAATCAATGTCCATGAAGAAAACTCTGCAAAGAAGCTATGGACTAAGCTTGGTGAGATGTATCAAGTGAAATCTTTATTAAATCAAATTTTCTTAAGAAAGAAATTGTATTCCTTGAAGATGGAAGAGGGTGGACGAATTGCAGACCACCTAGAAGCATTCAATATGATTGTGGCTCAATTAGTATCCATCGGTATTAAGATGGATGAGGAGGAGAAATGTCAGATCTTGCTTTGTTCTTTGCCTGATTCGTGGGATTCTCTTGTTATGGCTATCGGTAGTACTTCTGTTGTTTTGAAATCTGAAGACGTGGTGGGTGCCCTACTCGGTGAAGAGATGCGAAGGAAGGTATCCATCAGTTCAAAGGAAGCCCTAACCGTTCGTGGAAGACCTAAGGAGAAAGGCAAGAAGAATGAGAAGCGTGGCAAGTCCAATTCCAAAGGGAGATCGAAATCTCCTGGAAAGTCCAAAGTCATTTGCTGGAATTGCGGTAAACCGGGTCACATCCGTAAGGACTGCAAAGAAGAAAAGAAGAAGAAAAAGAAAAAGTTTGATTCTGATTCTGAGTCCGACAAGGAAGATGGTGATGCATTTATTGCGGCTTTGGCGACTCATGCAGGTAATGATGCTTGGCTAATTGACTCAGGTGCATCTTTTCATATGACTTCCAATAGAAATTGGTTTTCTGAATATGAAGGATTTAATGGAGGTAAGGTGTACTTGGGTAATGATTCACCTCTAGACATTGTTGGTCGAGGTAAAGTTAGAATCAGGTTTTCTGATGGTAGAATAAAAAGGATTAATGGTGTGCTGCATATCCCTGGACTAAAACGAAACCTGTTATCTGTGAGCAAACTAATAGATGCAGGTGTGCAGGTAGTCTTTTCTGAAACAGGATGTAAGATGATTAAGGGTGCTATGGTAGTTGCTAGAGGTGTCAGGTTTGGCACTTTGTATAAGCTTGAAGCATACACTGTTGAGTGTAATAGCACTTCTGTAAAAAGTAAATCTGTGGATACCTCACTGGAAGATTTGAAGGTTTCACCTTCAGCAGATGGAAATGGTTTTTGGGTACCTAAGGGTGCACTTTCGTCTGAAGCAAAGTTACCTGCAGAGAAGACTATGTTATGGCACCAGAGACTTGGCCACATTGGAGAAAAGGGTCTAAGGACCTTGAAACATAAAAATCTTGTTGAAGGTTTGAATGATTGTAATCTTGACTTTGATTTCTGTGAGCATTGCATTTATGGAAAACAAAACCGCGTTCAGTTTTACTCGAGTTCTCATAAAACTTGTGGTGTTTTGGACCTTATCCATTCTGATGTGTTTGGTCCAGTAGATGTCTCTTCGATTGGAAAATCCACATATTATGTTTCATTTATTGATGATTTTAGTAGAAGGACATGGGTATATTTTCTAAAGAGTAAATCTGAAGTTTTTAGTCGTTTTAAAGAATTTAAAGCAATGGTTGAGTTGCAGACTGGAAAGAAAATAAAATGTTTGAGAACTGATAATGGCGGTGAGTTTTGCTCTAATGATTTTGATAGATTCTGTAAAGACTGTGGAATTAACAGGCAGAAGACAACTCCGTATTCTCCACAGCAGAATGGAGTTGCAGAAAGAATGAACAGGACACTGATGGAGAAGGCTAGGAGTATGTTGAGTGGTGCTGGTCTCGAACAAAAGTTTTGGGCTGAAGTTGTTGCCACTGCTTGCTACCTGATTAACAGGTCTCCTACATCAGCTCTTGTTGATAAAACGCCTATGGAAGGATGGTCAGGTCACAAGCCTTCATTGAGACATCTTAGAGTTTTTGGTTGCGAGGCATATGCACATGTGCCAAAGGAGAAGCGAACAAAGTTGGAGAACAAGGCTGTGAAATGTATCTTCATCGGGTATAGTTATGGTGTGAAAGGATACAAGCTTTGGGACCCTTTTGCACAAAAGGTAATTCACAGTAGAAGTGTTATTTTTAGAGAAATTAAGTCTCCTTCTGTTACATTGCAGCTAGAACAGACTAAAAAAGAAGATGTGATTCAACTTCCTTCTACACCTGAAAGAGTTGAATCGAGACCCCTAGATAGGCAAGAATTTGAGGAAAGCTCCTCTAGCTCTGAATCTTCAGAAGAGGAGGAAGAACCTCCAACTCGGCTTGTTCGAAGGTCTACAAGACATAGACAACCACCTGAAAGGTATTCACCTGATGATTGGAGATGTATTTTTGCTTTGAATACTAGTGTGGATGAACCAAAATCTGTAGAAGAGGCATTAGGTATGAATGATGCAGAATCCTGGAAGATTGCTATGGAGGAAGAAATGGCAGCTTTGAAAAAGAATAATACATGGGATCTTGTACCATTGCCTGAAGGACGAAAACCTGTTGGTTGTAAATGGGTGTTCAAGAAAAATATTGGTTCAGATGGAAGCATTGAGAAGTATAAAGCAAGGTTGGTTGCAAAAGGCTACTCTCAGGTTGAGGGTGTTGATTACGGTGAGATATTTTCTCCTGTTGCAAAAATGACGTCCATTAGATTTTTGCTTTCTATTGCTACTGCTTATGATTTAGAGGTTGAGCAGATGGATGTGAAAACTTCTTTCCTTCATGGTGATTTGGAGGAAGATATTTATATGACACAGCCAGAGCACTATGTGGTGAAAGGCAAAAGTAATTTGGTCTGTAAATTGAAGAAATCTTTGTATGGCCTCAAACAAAGTCCTAGAATGTGGTACCAGAAATTTGATACATATGTGTTGAGTTTGGGATTTGAACGTTCTAAATCAGATCACTGTGTTTATTATAAATCTTATGGTGATCATTTCTTATTCATTGCATTGTATGTTGATGATATGTTATTCATTGGTAAAGGGAAAGGTATGATTTCAGAACTGAAGTCTCAGCTCGCTGCTAAATTTGAAATGAAAGATCTTGGTGCAGCAAAGCACATTCTTGGGATGGAAATTAGAAGAGATAGGGTAAACAGAAAGCTATGGCTAGGCCAGAGTAAGTATGTGAATTCAGTGTTACAGAGGTTCAACATGCAGAATTGTAGACCATTGAGTGTTCCTTTTACAGTTGGAATGAAACTATCTATTTCAGATTGTCCTACATCCCCATTGGAGATGGAAGACATGAGCAGAGTGCCTTACCAAAGTGCTGTTGGAAGCTTGATGTATGCTATGGTCTGTACTAGACCAGACATTGCCCAAGCAGTGGGAGTACTTTCTAGATATATGTCTAATCCTGGTAGAGTTCATTGGGATGCAGTCAAAATAGTCTTCAGATATTTGAAGGGTACTTCAGAGTATTCTTTGTGTTATCATGGTAATTCAGTTGGAGACATGACTTCCCTTGATATCCATGGTTATGTGGATTCAGATTGGGCAGGTGATATTGATAGCAGAAGATCCACCAGTGCTTATGTGTTTACTTTGTTTGGTGGTGCAATTAGTTGGATGAGTAAGCGACAGGCTGTGGTTGCTTTATCCACTACTGAAGCAGAGTATATGGCAGCTACTCATGCTTGTAAAGAGGCCATTTGGCTTAAGAGACTGTGTTCAGATATTGGAATAAAACAAGGTACAGTGACAGTTTATTGTGACAGTCAGAGTGCAATTAGCCTAGCTAAGAACCCGACATTTCATGCCCGGACCAAACATATTGATGTTCAGTATCATTTTGTTAGAGATATGGTCGAAGATGGTAGGGTGAAGCTAGTTAAGGTGGACACTTTGATGAATGTTGCAGATGCTTTAACTAAGGCTGTGAGCACAGAGAAGTTCAGATGGTGTTCAGAGTCTATGGGCCTTATGGCCCCTAGCAATTGATTCATTGTGTTGACATTCCCTTCCGCTCATGTAAGGTGTTTGACAAGTGGGAGATTTGTTGGGAAAAATGGTGTCTCAACCTTGCATTTATGCGAGGTTACTATTTATAGTAAGTTTTTATTTGAGCATGAAATGGTGTGAAACTCTCCCTGAAGCTTCTGGTTGGCTAGATAAGCATTCCGGTAAAGTTGCGTCGCAAGGTCACAACTAGTTTTGAAGATATTAAAGTTTTGGTCTTGGAGGGGTGCAATAAAATTTTTAAACTTAATTTTGGGGACTTTAGAGGCTCCGAAACGCCCTGAAAATTTGTCGTAACCGGTGAAGTGGGTTACGAGGTGATAGAGCACTTCGCAAGCTTTCCGGCGCTTCAAACGGTTTGTCAATCGGACACCCGGTTCTCAAGTTATGGCCTCCGGAAGTTTGTACTCCTGAAATAGGAAAAATAATTTGTATCGAATACATAAATGAGCTGTAAAAAGGGAGCGACACGTGTTGATGTGTGCTTTAACATGTCATAGGTCATCTAGAAGGGAGATAAGGTCAGCTACATCTTATTGGGTGGTTTTAGCCCATGGTTTTGTAATACCGTTTGACGGTTTCTTGTATTGTATCTCCTATTTATGAGGTGTGTGAGATAGAGGTTGTGTGTAAGAGTCTCATGGCTATTGAGTTGCCTCTGAATCTCTGATTAGTGGTACTCCTGCAAAGAGCTTGCTCTGCAAGTATTTTGTAATCTGTTTTTGATTGCTGAATAAAATATTGAGCTGCTTTTGGAGGGTGGGGTTTTTCTCCCGAAAGGGTTTTCCCCACGTAAATCATTGTGCTGTGGTATGAATGTTATTATATCTATTTCTATTTTTTGTAACTGTTGTAATGATCTGAAAATTTTTGCATTACCCTCCTCTCAAGGTTAGTGTAGGAACTTGTTTCCGCTACTTAACTTCCTTACAGAATGATGGTGATAATCCTAACAAAGGAGGACAATTTAGAGGCAACTCTAGAGGGATAAATAGCTATAGATGCAGGTTTGGCAATTTGGGAAGAAGAACCACAGTATTCACTAGCAAATGCTACCATTGTCATCAAGTGGAGCACACCATGAGATGATGTCTTGAAAAGACTTCAAGCTCTCACACAGGAGATAGAAGAACTCAGTTGGTGCAAGAGGAGGATTGTCAAAGTGTTACCTCACCAATCAGCAAGGCAGGACTAGTCCTAGAGGGAGAGAACCTGATGCTGAGAAGGACCTTGTTGAATATACCACAGTCCAAAGAACCTACACAAAGGAAGACACTTTTAAAAACTACTTGTAGATCTCATGGTCAGATTTGTAAAGTTATAGTAGATTCAGGGTCTACTAAGAACATTGTAGTAGTTGAGATGGTAGACTAACTAAAATTGAAAAGGTTGCCACATACCACCCCCTATAAGGTGTCTTGGTTGAGTAAGGGTCAACATGTTCTTGTAGATGACCAAACTTGGGTAGATTTTGAAATAGTAGATTACAAAGATAGAGTATTATGTGACATATTACCCATGGATGCATGTCACTTGTCATTAAGATGACCTTGATAGTAGGCTATCAAAGCCATACATGATGGGGAGAATAATTCCTATGTTATCACCAAGGAGCATTGAAAGTTCTAAATGGATCCCTTGATTGATCAGGGTGAAGAAAGACATGTTGGATCAAGTGTTATGTTTCTTAATGGGAAGGAATTCTTGAATTGGTTGAAGCATGAAGGGAACTGAAGATGTGCTCTCATAGTGAAACCCAAACAAGAGACAAAGACTGAAACCAAACTGGTGATACCTCAAGAGGTGGAGGCTTTTTTAGATCAGTACAAAGACATAGTTGTCAATAAGATACCAGATGTCTTACCCCATATGAGAGATGTTAACCATCAAATAGACCTCATACTTGGTTCAACTTTGCCAAACAAAGCTGCTTATAAAATGACACCTACTCAGAATGAGGAAATAACAAAGCAAGTGCAAGAATTTCTAGATAAGGGGTTGATAACGAAGAGTTTAAGTCCATGTGTAGTGCCTACTATTTTGGAACCTAATATAGATGGAAAGTGGAGGATGTGCACCGATTCAAGGGCCATAAACAAAATCACAATTAGATACCAGTTTCCAATGCCAAGGATTGAGGATCTAATGTACTACCTAGGTGGAGCTTGCTACTTTTCTAAGGTGGATTTGAAATCAGGTTATCATCAAATTAGGATCAAACCTGGTGATGAATGGAAGACAACCTTTAAAATAAATAAGGGGCTATATGAATGGTTGGTGATGCCCTTTGGGATCACAAATGCACGTAGCACCTTCATGAGACTCATAAATGAAGTTCTTGCAGAGTTCATTGGTAAGTTTGTCATTGTTTATCTTGATGACATTGTGATTTTTAGCAGGTCAAAGGAGGAGCATATCAAACATTTGAATCAAGTTTGGAGGAAGCTACATCAAGAAAATTTGATGATCAACTTGGATAAATGTTAGTTTTTAAAAAATGAATTGGTGTATCTTGGTTTTATAGTTTCTCAAGGTTGTTTAAAAATGGATCAATCAAAAGTGGAAGCAATAGTGAATTGGCCTACTCCTAAGTTAATAGGAGATGTAAGAACTTTCCATGGTTTAGCTTCTTTTTATAGGAAGAGGTTTTAGCCATGTGTGTGAACCTTTCTTGAACACCATCAAAAGTGGGATAAAATGTCAGTTTAAGTGGACTAGTGCAACAGACAAGGGTTTTGAGATGTTAAAACAAAAGGTAGCAAAACTCCCTTACCTTAGGCTCCCCAATTTCAATCATATCTTCATTATGGAGTCTAATGCTAGCAAGTTGGCTATAGGGGCCATTTTGAGCCAAGAAGGTCACCCGGTTGCATTTTTCTCTGAGAAGCTCAATAAAGTAAAACAAAAGTATTCTACAAATGATCTAGAGTTATATGCCATGGTACAAGCACTCAAGAAGTGGTAGAATTATTTGTTACCTAAAGAGCTAATAGTCTAGACTGATAATCATGTACTTAGTTTTTTGAATGGGCGGGAGAAACTGTATCAAAGAAACCTCAAGTGGGTTGAGTATTTGTTGGCCTACACCTTTTCCTTCAAGCACAAGAAAGGAGTCATTAATAAGGTAGCAAATGCCTTAAGTAGAAGAGTTCTAACCATTCAAGAAGTGTAGCTACAAAGTGTGGGGTTAAATGACCTCAAAGACCTCTACCAAGCTGACAAAGGTTTTGGTGAAGCATATGATGTTTGCTCACAATTTGCTAATGCTTGTCATGTTGCCTATTTTGATTTTGTGTTGCAGGAAGGAGTATTGTTTTAAGGACACCTACTTTTCACACCACGGTGCTCTATAAGAGACAATATCATCAAGGAGAAGCATCAAGGCACTCTAAGTGGACATTTTGGTCTTGACAAGACCTTAGAGAAGGTTGGAAGATTCTACCATTGGTCTAAACTATAGTTAGATGTTAGGAAGTTTGTGGAGCAATGTGATATTTGTCAAAAGGCTAAGGGTACCTCATGAAATATAGGATTATATCAGCCTCTCGCCATACCAACAAGGCCATGGGAGTGTGTGAGTATGGACTTTGTTCTTGGTTTACCTAGAACTCCAAGAGGATGTGACAGTGTCTATATCATAGGTGGATAGCTTCAGCAAGATGGCACACTTTGTGCCTTGAAAATGCACTAATGATGCCTCCTACATAGCAAGGTTGCTCTTTAAAGAGATTATAAGGATATATGGTTTACCACTTAGCGTTGTGAGTGATAGAGATACAAAATGTTTGAGCCACTTTTGGTGAACCTTGTGGAAGAAAATTGGTACCAGCCTTTCTTTTTCATTTGCATACCATCCACAATTTGATGGTAAAACTAAAGTAGTTAATAAGTCCTTGGGTAATTTACTGAGATGTCTCACCAAACAACATGGTCAAGCTTGGGATCTAGTATTGGGACAAGAAGAGTATGCCTACAATGACTCTGTCAATAGGAGCATAGGTCGTAGTCCATTTGAGATTGTATATGGATGTCATCCAAGAGGTATTTTAGAACTTAAAGACCTCAGATCCATGGACCATAGGAGTGCTCAAGCTGAAATATTTATAGAAAATATGAAGGAGATCCATGCAGAAGTCAAGAAAACATTACAACATAACAATAAGAAATACAAGACACAAGCAAACAAAATAGGAAGATAAGTACACTACAAGGTAGGTGATCCAGTTATGGCCTATCAGAGAAAGGAGAGATTCCTTAAGGGGAATCCTAGAAAACTATGCATGAAGAAAATTGGATCTCTTAAGGTTGTGCATAAGTATGGCAACAATGCCTATGAGGTGGAACTACCACCAAAATTGGGTATATCACCAATATTTAATGTATGTGATTTGTTCTAGTATAAAGGAACTCAGTCAGCTACAAATAAAGAAGAGTCTACTACTGCTAAAGAGGTAAATTTGATACAAGACCTACCTCCAAGCCAATTTTTTTGATTTGGATTCTTGAAGTGTTGTAGTTTGGGAATAAACTTCATTTTTTTGCAGGCGGGTCCAAGAGCCCTAAAAACTAGGGTTTTGAGAGAAAAATGGTTCCAACCTAACGTTCCAAGGTGCATACCCACTCTAAAACCTTGTGGAATGTTGGGTTGCATTGTATACTATGTTTTCTTTTTGGTTTTGAGACAGGGGAAGCGAAATCAAAGATTTGCCACCATACCCTAGGCTTGGCACATTCAGCTGGCGAGCATTAGGAATCATGGATAACATGCCCAAATTGGGTGAATCTGGTGGGTGAAGGTGAAGTGTGATTGGTTTGGAATTCCATATGGAAGCATAGACCCAAAAATATCATCAATTCACAAAGAATATCAGACTGGTGAAGGAGTTTTAACCAATTCCTAATTAAACCGGTAAGGGTTAGATATTTTAATGAAAAAAACCACCTCCAGTTTTGCAATATTGTATCTAAACCCCAAAAGGGTGTCTGGAATGTAAATGATTTCATATATTTGTTAAGGAAGTTTGACATATAATAATACCTTGCTGACAGGGCTACTAGGATTAGGTCTCCTATTAGGCCTAAAAGTGCAGTTTGTTTGGAAAACACCAAACCAGTAAAGAAAATAGATCTTGAGAAAGGAGTAGTGTTGGATATCCACCCAAGATAATCTGTACTTATATGTGTAGTGTGGGGAATGAATATCCTGTGGTAGAGGGGTTGAACTCTCAGGTTGAGTGTGAAAGGGAGTGGGAAAACAAGGTCTCCTAACCAAGAAAATGGAACTCACAAAACAACAAGTTCTTATCCTAGCCTAAGGACCTTGGGAGGGTTAGAAAGGGTAAGTAGTGAAGACCATTGGAGGGTGTGAGGTGTAGAATCATTGGATGGTTCTTGTGTAGCCTGGAGGAGATACCTAGACAAGGTAACACAAATAGGTGAAGAGTCATTCCACTCTACATCAGATTGGTATCAAAGCCTATTGATTGGACAAAGTGGTGTAAGTCAAACCCAGAGGTAGAGTCAGAAGCTAGCAGCATGCCACCAAAGGAAATGAGCCAAGAGGCCATTAGGATGTTGGCCCAAGATATTCTTAGTGAAGCCTGGGAGTAAGAAACCAAGAAAGGAAAGGGCAAAGTCACAGAATGGGGTGATGAAATCGATGATGAAGATGCAGCTGTGATAGGAGTCATAACAGAAACAGAGTTGGACGAAGATCAACAGATCTTCTTGGATACCCTCAAGTCACTCAATAAATACAATATAAAAGGTTTACCTATCAACAATGGAACCCTAAATGGAGAAGAGTTATTGGCTTGGATAGAAGCCTTGAACAATCCTTTTGAATACAAGGAAGTTGCAGAAGAAAAGAGGGTCAATTTGGCCAAGTCAAGATTGAAGGGATCAGCCCTAGTGTGGTGGAACATGATGCAAGAAGAAAGAGAACAAACTGGGAGGAAGAAGATCATCTCTTGGGAGAGAATGAAGATCAAGATTAAAACTCAATTCCAACCTATAGATTATGAGGTGAATATGCACAAGAAGTTGCAGAATTTGAAACAAATTGAAATCGATGTGAGTACCTATACAGAGGAGTTCAACAAACTTACCCTAGGCGGTAGGAAGTAATATGAATAAGTGGAGAAGGTTGCAAGGTACTTAAATGGTCTTAGACAAAACATTAAATATGAGATCAACTTGATAGCACTTGACACAATCCATAAATGCTTTCAGTTATCTTTGAGAGAAGAAGATAAGATCATAAGGAAAGGTGAACATAATCAAAGTGGCAAAGGTGGCAGGGGTTACAGAGAAAGAGGCACTTTTGGAAGGGGCTATAATCCCAACAAGAATGATGAAGGAAATGAATCAAACAATAGTGGTGATAATCCTAACAAAGGAGGATAGTTTAGAGGCAACTCTAGAGGGAGAAATAGCTATAGAGGCAGGTTTGGAAATTCGACAAGAGGAACCATAGTGTTCACTGGCAAATGCTACCATTGTCATCAAGTGTGGCACACCATGAGTCGGTGTCCTAAAAAGACTTCAAGCTCTCACATGGGAGACAAAAGAACTCAGTTGGTGCAACAGGAGGATTGTCAAAGTATTACCTCAACAATCAGCAAGGCAGGACCAGTCCTAGAGCGAGAGAACTTGATGCTAAGAAGGACCTTGTTGAAGATACCACAATCCAAAGATCCTACACAAAGGAAGACACTTTTCAAAACCACTTTCAGATATCATGGTAAGATTTGTAAAGTTATAGGTGATTCAAGGTCTACTAAGAATATTATAGCAGTTTAGATGGTAGACAAACTAAAATTTAAAAGTTTTCCACATAGCACCCCCTATAAGGTGTCTTGGTTGAGTAAGGGTCAACATGTGCTTGTAGATGAGAAAACTTGGTTAGATTTTGAAATAGGAGATTACAAGGATAGAGTGTTATGTGACATATTACCCATGGATGCATGTCACTTGTTGTTAGGATGACCTTAGCAATATGATGTCAAAGCCATGCATGATGGGGAGAAGAATTCCTATGTTACCACCAAGGAGGGTAGAAAGTTTCAAATGGATCCCTTGATTGAACAGGGTGAAGAAAGACATGTTGGATCAAGTGTTATGTTTCTTAATGGGAAAGAAAACTTGAAGTTGTTGAAGCATGAAGGGAACCAAGGATGTACTCTCATATTGAAACCTAAAGAAGAGACAAAGACTGAAACCAAACCAGTGATACCTCAAGAGGTGCATACCTTGTTACACCGATACAAAGACATAGTTGTCAATGAGATACTAGATGCCTTACCCCCTATGAGAGATGTTGACCATCAAATAGACCTCATACTTGGTTGAACTTTGCCAAACAAATCTGCTTACAAAATGATACCTACTCAAAATGAGGAAATAGCAAAGCAAGTGCACGAATTGCTAGATAAGGGGTTGATAAAGAAGAGTTTAAGTCCATGTGTAGTGCCTACTATTTTGTCACCTAAGAAATATGGCAAGTGGAGGATGTGCACTAATTCAAGGGTTATAAACAAAATAACAATTAGATATCTATTTCCAATGCCAAGGATTGAGGATCTAATGGACTACCTAGGTGGATCTTGCTACTTTTCTAAGGAGGATTTGAAATCAGGTTATCAGCAAATTAGGATCAAAACTGGTGATGAATGGAAGACAGCCTTTAAAAAAATGAGGGGCTATATGAATGGTTGGTGATGCCATTTGGGCTAAAAAATGCACCTAGCACCTTCATGAGACTAATGAATGAAGTTCTTGTAGAGCTCATTGCTAAGTTTGTCATTGTTTATCTTGATGACATTCTGAATTTTAGCAGATCAAAGGAGGAGCATATCAAACATTTGAATCATGTTTTGAGGATGCTACATCAAGAAAAGTTGATGATCACCTCGGATAAATGTGAGTTTTTCAAAAATGAATTCGTGTATCTTGGTTTTGTAGTTTCTCGAGGGTGTTTAAAAATGGATCAATCAAAAGTGGAACCAATAGTGAATTGGCCTACTCCTAAGTCAATAGGAGATGTAAGAAATTTCCATGGTTTAGCTTCTTTTTATAGGAAATTCATTAGAGGTTTTAACCATGTGTGTGCACCTATCTTGAACACCATCAAAGGTGGGATAAAATGTCAGTTTAAGTGGACTAGTGCAGCAGACAAGGGTTTTGAGATGTTAAAACAAAAGGTAGAAGAAATCCCTTACCTTAGGCTCCTTGATTTCAATCATCTCTTCACTATGGAGTGTGATGCTAGTAAGTTGGCTATAGGGGCCATTTTGAGCCAAGAAGGTACCCGGTTGCATTTTTCTCTAAGAAGCTCAATGAAGAAAAACAAAAGTATTCTACCTATGATCTAGAGTTATATGCCATGGTGCAAGCACTCAAGGAGTGGCAACATTATTTTGTTACCTAAAGAGTTCATAGTCTACACTGATAATCATGCACTTAGTTTTTTGAATGGGCAGGAGAAAATGAATCAAAGACACCTCAAGTGTGCTGAGTATTTGCAAGCCTACACCTTTTCCTTCAAGAACAAGAAAGGAGACACGAATAAGGTAGCGGATGTCTTAAGTACAAGGATTGTAACTATTCAAGAAGTGCAACTACAAAGTGTGGAGTTAAATGACCTCAAAGACCTCTACCAAGGTGACAAAGATTTTGGTGAAGCATTGCTCACAGTTTGATAATGCTTTTCATGTTGCCTATTCTAATTTTATGTTGCAAGAAGGCTTATTGTTTAAAGGGCACCTAATTTGCATACTGCAGTGCTCTATGAGAGTCAATATCATCAAGGAGAAGCATCAAGGTAGTTTAAGTGGACATTTTGGTCTTGACAAGACCTTAGAGCGGGTTGGCAGGTTCTACCATTGGTCTAAACTACAGTCAGATGTTAGGAAGTTTGTGGAGCAATTTTCTATTTGTCAAAGGGCTAAGGGTACCTCTAGAAATGTAGGTTTATATCAGCCTCTAGCCATACCAACAATGCCATGGGAGTGTGTGAGTATGGACTTTGTTCTTTGTTTACCTAGAATGCAAAGAGGATGTGATAGTGTCTATGTCATAGTAGATAGATTCTGCAAGATGGCACTCTTTGTGCCTTGAAAATGCACTAATGATGTCTCCTACATAGCAGGGTTGTTCTTCAAAGAGATTGTAAGCATCCATGGTTTACCACTTAATATTATAAGTGATAGAGACAAAAAATTTGTGAGCCAATTTTGGCGAACCTTGTGGAAGAAACTTGGTATCAACCTTTCTTTTTCATCTGCATACCATCCACAATCTGATGGTCAAACTGAAGTAGTTAATAGGTCCTTGGGTAATTTACTTAGATGTCTCACCAAACAGCATGGTCAAGCTTGGGATCTAGTATTGGGACAAGAAGACTATGCCTAAAATGACTATGTCAATAGGACCACAGGTTGGAGTCCATTTGAGACTGTATATGGATGTCATCCAAGAGGTATTTAATAACTCAGAGACCTCAGTTCCATGGACCATAGGAGTTCTCAAGGTGAAAAATTTGCAGAGAATATGAAGGAGATCCATGCACAAGTCAAGAAAACATTACAGAAAAACAATGAGAGATACAAGACACAAGAAAACAAAACAAGAAGAGAAGTACACTATAAGGTAGGTGATCTAGTTATGGCCTATCTGAGAAAGGAGAGACTCCCTAAGGGGCAGCCTAGAAAACTATGCATGAAGAATATTGGACCTCTTAAGGTTGTGCATAAGTATGGCAACAATTCCTATGAGGTGGAACTACCACCAAAATTGGGTATATCACCAATCTTTAATGTATGTGATTTGTTCTAGTATAAAGGAACTCAATCAACTACAAACCAAGAAGAGTCTACTATTGCTGAAGAGGTAGATTGGATACAAGACCTACCTCCAAGACAATCGGTGATATTGGAATACATTCCAGATTTCAAGATTGTGAAAAGGACTAGCAAAGGAGTGTATAAGGACTATTTGGTTAAATGGATAGGTCTCCCTAAATCTGAAGCTACATGGATGTTTGAAGGATATATACTACAACATGGAACCACTTTTCAAGCCCTATCCACTCAAGGGAGTTGATGTTTCTTCATACCCCAAGAGTATGGTGCAGGAGCACTTACCAATGTTTGTTGAGTTTGTTTCCAGGATTTAGGAATCATGTTTGTAGTTCTATAATAAGGCAAAGAGGCCACTGAGTGTGTGCTCAAATGATTGTAAGGGCCTTAAGATTCTTTGTTTCGCCAATGTTGGCATGCGAGCTCTTAAGGGTGCTAGGTAGAGCACTTAATAGGATAATTTGTTTTTGGGTTAATGTACGTTGGTTGATGTTGTTAAGGTCATATGTGTCATTTGAAAGTGACCATGTTTGGGTTTGAGCAAAGTTTCTCACCTATGCAACAAATTGCAAAAGTTGCTCATAGCAACTTTGCAACATTTTCATACACCAACGACTAGTTGGTTGACACATTCGGTTATGAGCATATGTAACTACTCCAAGGGTAGTATAAAGCTTGGAAAGACTGATGATAATTGGTTGTTGAAGATATGAAGCAAATAAACTAATTTAATTTCCCATTTGGTGTGTTTTTTCTGAGTTACCGCATGTTCTTTGCAAGTTTGTACGCCCTATACGGATTGACACATCTAAAAAAGGGTCATGGATTGTTTGACTTGTGTCTTAACTTCTTATTTTTTTTGATTCAGAGTCTTGAAGTGTTATAGTTTGGGAATAAACTTCATTTTGTTGCAGGCGGGTCCAAGAGCCCTAAAAACCAAGGTTTTGAGAGCAAAATGGCTCCAAACTAACATTCCAAGGTGGATACCAACTCTAAAGCTTTGTGGAATTATGGGTTGCATTTTATAATATGTTTTCTTTTTACTTTTGAGATAGGGGAAGCTAAATCAAACATTTTCCACCATACCCTAGGCTTGGCAAGTTGAGTTGGCAAGCATTAGGAATCATGGATAACAGGCCCAAATTGGGTGAATCTGGTCGGTGAAGGTGAAGTGTGATTGGTTTGTAATTCCATATGGAAGCACAAACCCCAAACTATCATCAATTCAGAAAGGCAATTGGATTGGTGAAGGAGTTTTAACTAATTCCTACTTTTTAGGCCTAGGTAGGGGTAATTAGGCCTAATTAAACCGATAAGGGTTAGATATGTTAATGATAAAACCCACCTCTAGTTTTGTAATATTGTATGTAAACCTCAAAAGGGCGTCTGGAATGTAAAAGAGTTCATAGATTTGTTAAGGAAGTTTGATAGATAAATGCATAATACCCCGCTGACAAGGCTACAAGAATTAGGTCTCCTATTAGGCCTAAAAGTGCGGTTTGTTTGGAAAACACCAAACCGGTAAAGAAAATAGATCTTGAGAAAGGAGTATGGTTGGAAATAAATACAAGATCATCCATACTTATGTGTGTAGTGTGGAGAATGAAGATCCTGTGGTAGAGGGGTTGAACTCTCAGGTTGAGTGTGAAAGGGATTGGGAAAACAAGATCTCCTTACCAAGAAAATGGAACTCACCCAAAAAAAAGTGCTTATCCTAGCCTAAGGACCTTGGGAAGGTCAGAGGGGGTAAGTCTTGAAGACCCTTGGAGGGTGTGAGGTGTAGAATCATTAGATGGTTCTTATGTAGCTTGGAGGGGATACCTAGACAAGGTAACACAAATAGGTGAAGAGTCAATCCACTCTACATCAGATTGGTATCAGAGCCTATTGATTGGACAAAGTAGTGTACGTCAAAACCAGACGTAGAGTCAGAAGCTAGCAGCATGCCACCAAAGGCAATGAGCCAAGAAGGCATTAGGAAGTTGGTCCAAGATATACTTAGAGAAGCCTGAGAGCAAGAAACTAAGAAAGGCAAGGGCAAAGTCACTAAATGGGGTGATGAAATTGATGATGAAGATGCAGATGTGATAGGAGTCATAACAGAAAAGGAGTTGGACAAAGATCAACTGATCTTCTTGGATTCCCTCAAGTCACTCAATAAAGACAACATAGAAGGTTTACCTATCTACAATGGAAGCCTAAATGGAGAAGAGTTATTGGATTGGATAGAAGCCTTGAACAATCCTTTTGAATACAAGGAAGTTGCAGAAGAAAAGATGGTCAATTTGGCCAACTCGAGATTGAAGGGATCAGCCCTAGTGTGGTGGAATATGATGCAAGAAGAAAGAGAACAAACCGGGAGGAAGAAGATCATCTCTTGGGATAGAATGAAGATCGAGATTAAAACTAAATTCCTACCTATAGATTATGAGGTGAATATGCACAAGAAGTTGCAGAATTTGAAACAAATTGAAATGGATGTGAGGACCTATACAGAGGAGTTCAACAAACTTACCCTAAGAGGTAGGAAGCAAGAGGAAGAAGTGGAGAACTTTTCAAGGTACTTAAATGGCCTTAGACAAAACATTCAAGATGAGATCAGCATGATAGCACATTACACAATCCATAAATGCTTTCAGTTAGCTTTGAGAGAAGAAGATAAGATCAGAAGGAAAGGTGAACATAATCAAAGGGTCAGAGGTGGTAGAGGTTACAAAGGAAGAGGCACCTTTGGAAGGGGCTATGATCCCAACAAGAATGATGAAGGCATTCAATCAGAGGACGGTGGTGATAATCCTAACAAAGGAGGACAATTTAGAGGTAACTCTAGAGGGATAAATAGATATAGAGGTAGGTATGGCAATTCAGGAAGAGGAACCACAGTCTTCACTGGCAAATTCTACCATTGTCATCAAGTGGGACACACCATGAGCCGGTGTCCTAAAAAGACTTCAAGAACTCACATGGGAGATAGAAGAATTTAGTTAGTGCAAGAGGAGGATTGTCAAAGTATTACCTCAACAATTAGCAAGGTAGAATCAGTCCTAGAGGGAGAGAACATGATGCTAAGAAGGACCGTGTTGAAGATACCACAATCCAAAAATCCTACACAAAGGAAGAAACTTTTCAAAACCACTTTCAGATCTCATGGTAAGATTTGTAAAGTTATAGTAGATTTAGAGTCTGCTAAGAACATTATAGCAGTTGAAAAGGTAGACAAACTAAAATTGAAAAATAATTCCACATACCACCCTCCATAAGGTGTCTTGGTTGAGTAAGGGTCAGTATATGCTTGTAGATGAGAAAAATTGGGTAGATTTTGAAATAGGAGATTACAAGGATAGAGTTTTATGTGACATATTATGCATGGATACATATCACTTGCTGTTAGGACAACCTTAGCAGTATGATATCAAAGCCATAAATGATGGGGAGAATTATTCCTATGTTATCACCAAGGAGGGTAGAAAGTTTCAAATGGATCCCTTGATTGATCAGGGTGAAGAAAGACATATTGGATCAAGTGTTATGTTTCTTAATGGGAAGGAATTCTTGAAGTTGTTGAAGCATGAAGGGAACGAAGGATTCTCTCTCATAGTGAAACCCAAAGACGAGACAAAGACTAAAACCAAACTCGTGATACCTCAAGACGTGCATACCTTGTTAGACCAGTACAAAGATATAGTTGTCAATGAGATACTAGATGCCTTACCCCCTATGAGAGATGTTAACCATAAAATAGCCCTCATACCTGGTTGAACTTTTCCAAACAAAGCTTCTTACAAAATGACACCTACTCAAAATAAGGAAATAGCAAAGCAAGTGCAGTAATTGCTAGATATGGTGTTGATAAAGAAGAGTTTAAGTCCATGTGCAATGCCTACTATTTTTGCACCTAAGAAATATGGCAAGTGGAGGATGTGCACTGATTCAAGGGCCATAAAAAAAATCACAATTAGATATTTGTTTCCAGTGCCAAGGATTGAGGATCTAATGGACTACCTAGGTGCAGCTTGCTACTTTTCTATGGTGGATTTGAAACAAAGTTATCATCAAATTAGGATCATACCAGGTGATGAATGGAAGACAACCTTTAAAATAATTGAGGGGATACATGAATGGTTGGTGATGCCCTTTGGGCTCAAAAATGCACCTAGAACCTTCATTAGACTATTGAATGAAGTTATTACAGAGTTAATTGGTAAGTTTGTCATTGTTTATCTTGATGACATTCCTATTTTTAACAAATCAAAGGTGGAGCATATCAAACATTTGAATCAAGTTTTGAGGAAGCTACATCAATAAAAGTTTATGATCAAATTGGATAAATGTGAGTTTTTCAAAAATGAATTGGTGTATCTTGGTTTTGTAGTTTCTCGAGGTTGTTTAAAAATGGATCAATCAAAAGTATAGTGAATTGGCCTACTCCTAAGTCAATAGGAGATGTAAGAAGTTTCCATGGTTTAGCTTCTTTTTATAGGAAATTCATTAGAGGTTTTAGCCATGTGTGCACCTATCTTGAACACCATCAAAGGTGGGATAAAATGTCAATTTAAGTGGGCTAGTGCAGTAGACAAGGGTTTTGAGATGTTAAAACAAAAGGTAGTAGAATTCCCTTACCTTAGGCTCCCTAATTTCAATCATCTCTTCACTATGGAGTGTGATGCTAGAAAGTTGGCTATAGGGGCCGTTTTGAGACAAGAAGGTCACCCAGTTGCATTTTTCTCTGAGAAGCTCAATGACAAAAAACAAAAGTATTCTACCTATGATCTAGAGTTATATGCCATGGTGCAAGCATTCAAGAAGTGGTAGCATTATTTTTTTACCTAAAGAGTTCATAGTCTACATTGATAATCATGCATTTAGTTTTTTGAATGGGCAAGAGAAACTGAATCAAAGACACCTCAAGTGGGTTGAGTATTTGCAAGCCTACACCTTTTCCTTCAAGCAGAAGAAAAGAGTCACTAATAAGGTAACAATTTCCTTAAGTAGAAGGGTTCTAACCATTCAAAAAGTGCATCTAAAAAGTGTGGAGTTAAATGACCTCAAAGACCTCTACCAAGGTGACAAAGATTTTGGTGAAGCATATGATGTTTGTTCACAGGTTGATAATGCTTTTCATGTTGCCTATTCTAATTTTATGTTGCAGGAAGACTTATTGTTTCAAGGACACCTACTTTTCATACCATAGTGCTCTTTGAGAGACAATATCATCAAGGAGAAGCATCAAGGAAGTCTAAGTGGACATTTTGGTCTTGACAAGACCTTGGAGCAAGTTGGCAGGTTCTACCATTGGCCTAAACTATAGTCAAATGTTAGGAAGTTTGTGGAGCAATGTGATATATGTCAAAGGGCTAAGGGTGTCTCCAACAATGAAGGTTTATATTAGCCTCTATCCATACCAATAAGGCCATGGGAGTGTGTGAGTATGGAATTTGTTCTTTGTTTACCTAGAATGCGAAGAGGATGTGACAATGTCTATGTCATAGTGGATAGATTCGAAAAGATGGCATACTTTGTGCCTTGAAAATGCACCAATGATGCCTCCTACATAGAAGGGTTTATCTTCAAAGAGATTGTGAGGATCCATGGTTTACCACTTAGTATTGTCAGTGATAGAGACACAAAATTTGTGAGCCACTTTTGGCGAAACTTGTGGAAGAAACTTGGTATCAACCTTTCTTTTTCATTTGCATACCATCCACAATCTGATGGTCAAACTGAAGTAGTTAATAGGTCCTTGGGTAATTTACTTAGATGTCTCACCAAAAAACATGGTCAAGCTTGGGATCTAGTATTGGGACAAGAGTATGCCTACAATGACTATGTCAATAGAAGCACAGGTCGGAGTCCATTTGAGATTGCATATGGATGTCATCCAAGAGATATTTTATAACTCAAAGACCTCAGTTCCATGGACCATAGGAGTGCTCAAGGTGAAAAATTTGCAGAGAATATGAAGGAGATCTATGCACAAGTCAAGAAAACATTG
Organism: Cryptomeria japonica; assembly: GCF_030272615.1. Lineage (NCBI taxonomy): Eukaryota > Viridiplantae > Streptophyta > Pinopsida > Cupressales > Cupressaceae > Cryptomeria > Cryptomeria japonica. Next base: position 707,624,771 of record NC_081413.1, read on the forward strand.
TAGCAAAACAATGAGAAAAACAAGACACAAGCAAACAAAACAAGAAGAGAAGTACACTACAATGTAGGTGATCTAGTTATGGCCTATCTGAGAAAGGAGAGACTCCCTAAGGGGTAGCCTATAAAACTATGTATGAAGAAGATTGGACCTTTTAATGTTGTGCATAAGTATGGAAACAATGCCTATGAGGTGGAACTACCACCAAAATTGGGTATATCACCAATCTTTAATGTATGTGATTTTTTCCTATATAAAGGAACTCAATCAACTACAAACCAAGAAGAGTCTACTATTGCTGAAGAGGTAGATTGGATACAAGACCTACCTCCAAGCCTACCGGTGACATTGGAATGCATTCTAGATTTGAAGATTGTGAAAAGGACTAGGAAAGGAGTCTATAAGGACTATTTGGTTAAATGGATAGGTCTCCCTAAATCTGAAGCTACATGGATGTTTGAAGCCCTATCCACTCAAGGGACTTGAGTTTCTTCCTACCCCGAGAGTATCGTGCAGGGGCACTTAGCAATTTTTGTTGAGTTTTTTCCAGGATTTAGGAATCATGTTTATAGTTTTGTAATAAGGCAAAGAGGCCATTGAGTATGTGCTCGAATGATTGTAAGGGCCCTAAGATTCTTTGTTTGGCCAATGTTGGCATGCGAGCTCTTAAGGGTGCTAGGTAGAGCACTTAATAGGATAAGTTGTTTTTGGGTTAATGTAGGTTGGTTGATGTTGTTTTAAGGTTGTTAAGGTCATATGAGTTATTTGAAATTTACCAAGTTTGGGTTTGAGCAATGTTGCTCACCTATGCAACAAATTGCAAAAGTTGCAAAAGTTGCTCATAACAACTTTGTAACATTTTCATATACCAACGGCTAGTTGGTTGACATATTTAGTTATGAGCATATGTAGCTACTCCAAGGGAAGTATAAGGCTTATAAAGACCAATAATAATCAGTTGTTTAAGATCTGAAGGAAATAAACTAATTTGGTTTCCCATTTGGTGTGTTTTTTCTGAGTTATCGCTTGTTCTTTGCAATTTTGTAGGACCTGTACAGATTGAGACGTCCAAAAGAGGGTCATGGATTGTTATAATGGTTTCTTACCTTCATTTTTTTTTGATTTGGAGTCTTTAAGTGTTGTTGTTTGTAAATAAACTTCATTTTGTTGCAGGAGGGTCCAAGAGCCCTAAAAACCAGGGTTTTGAGAGCGAAATGGCTCAAACCTAATGTTCCAAGGTGGATACCCACTCTACAACCTAGTGGAAAGTTGGGTTTCATTGTATAATATGTTTTATTTTTTGTTTTGAGACAGGGGAAGCTAAATCAAAGATTTTCTACCATACCCTAGGCTTGGCACGTTGAGTTGGCAAGCATTAGGAATAATGGATAACATGCCATAATTGGATGAATTTGGTGGGTTAAGGTGAAGTATTATTGGTTTGGAATTCCATATGGAAGTACAAACCCCAAACTATCATCAATTCACAAAGGCAATCAGATTGGTGAAGGAGTTTTAACCAATTCCTACTTTTTAGGCCTAGGAAGGGGTAATTAGGCCTAATTAATCCGGTAAGGGTTAGATATGTTAATGACAAAACTCACCTCCTATTTTGTGATGTTTTATGTAAAACCCAAAAGGGTGTCTGGAATGTAAAATATTTCATAGGTTTGTTAAGTAAATTTGATGGATAAATGCAAAATACCTCATTGACAGGGCTACTAGAATTACGTCCCATATTAGGCCTAAAAGTGCAATTTGTTTGGAGAACACCAAACTAGTAAAGGTCAAAGCTCTTGAGAAAGGATTAGTGTTGGAAATCCACCCAAGATTATCCATACTTATGTGTGTAGTGTGGGTAATGAAGATCCTATGGTAATGGGGTTGAACTCTCAGGTTGAGTGTGAAAGGGAGTGGGAAAATAAGGTCTCCTAACCAAGAAAATGGAACTCACAAAACAACAAGTGCTTATCCTAGCCTAAGGACCTTGGGAAGGTCTGAGAGGGCAAGTCTTGCAGACCCTTGGAGGGTGTGAGGTATAGAATCATTGGATGGTTCTTGTGTAGCTTGGAGGAGATACCTAGACAAGGTAGCACAAATAGGTGAAGTGTCAATCCACTCTAAATCACTTGTAAGTAATGAAACCTATGTAGGTATGACAATTATAGAGGCACTGAAGCAAAATTTTGGATTTTTCACTAGCCACATGACCAACTAGTTATCTGTAATGACTTAGAGCTATTGATTAATGTGTGAGGTATAGTAATTGATAGATTTTGGGTAATCAAGGTTGAATAGAGAAACCTCTACTCAATCATAAATAAAACTCAATGACAAGGTTACATTAGGGATGAATGACTAAAGCCCTCCTAAAAAATCATGAACAAGTATCTAGGAAATGAGACAACTTCAATCCTTTCAGTGCAAACAGGTGAATAATTCATATAATCATCTTTTGTTTATGGATGTGACTATATGAGAAACAAATAATGGTATGGAGCTATATGTTGTGCAATGGTGATATGCAAGTGACTATGATGCACTCTAAAACAAAGATATGCAATGCAATGCAGTAAAGAAATATGCAAATGCAGTATTGAAATTTGAAATGATCCCACCCTTAGATGTAATATCTTTTTAGGTGCATGTTGTTAATGGGATCGAGAAGTGGATCTCACTCCATTTTTTGCAAATGATAAGCATCATTTTCGATTACTTTGGTTATGACAAAAGGACCTAACCAGTTAGGCTCAAATTTTCGTAGTTTTTCGCATTCAGTGAGGTTCCTTTGATTTTATTTAAGAACAATGTCTCTTATTTCAAATCATCATGGGTTGACTCTTTTGTTGTAGCTTCTTCTCATTTTGTTTTGATATCCAGGCATATATGGATAAGACCATGCAAAATTGATTGGTCTTTGCTTAAAGAATTGGATAAATATTTCTCTTTTTCTATTGGATTTAGGGACTTTGCAATGTGAATGTTACGAACTTTCTCAGCATCACTGATGTTGATTTCCTTAGTTTCTTCTACCAATAATGTTGATTGTTCTTTATCAATAGGAAGAGCATCCATTATGTTATGAGAAATGTGTTCTGCTTAATTATTATTATCTTGATTAGGAGAGGAGATTGCTTCTCCAAAATATGCAATTATGTCTAGATCTATTGGAAATCCAGCCTTGTGATCATCATAAGGGAGTCCATCCCTTGTACCCATGAATTCAACTATGGCTTCATCATTTTGTGGCTTTCCTTTTTGCCCCCAGTCAATCAAATATGGATGTATAAGGGGTAAGTCTTTGTTCCCTGTTGTCGTAGAAGATCCTGATACTATGCATACTTGGTTATTACCTGATATGTCCTCATCATAAATTGGTGGTGGGTTGTCTTCATTATCAGATGGGAATTCATAGTCATGAGAATCTGTGACACTTTCTATGTATGTTTTACTTTCTGATTCTGTGACACTCATCTCCTCTTGTTCTTGTAATTGAGTTTTTTGTAGATTAGTATATCATCTTTGTATTGTGGATACCCTTCTTAAGCCTGGTATCAGTCTTTGCAGTCTTTCTTCATTTGACTCAAATGGAGGAGCTTGAGTTGTTTCCCTTGGCAAAACTATTGAAAGCAACCAAGGATTTGGCTCCTTTGCTAGTGTTAAGCCTATATCGGCTACCATATTTTCTTGTGCAGATGTTTCAGGTATTGTACTACTAGATGACTCTATGCTAGTTTCTTGTAGAAGTTGCCTCATGTCTTCACCATCTAATTCCATATTAGGAGATGTTAGTGTTCTCCTTCTTTTCTAAGGTGAAGAGGAAAATACTCTTGTTGATGACTGATTATGAGGTATGTATTCTAGAGGGTAACCTTGGTTTGTTCAGTATATCTAATGTACGTTTCCTGGCCTTTATTATTTGTGGTACCTGTTTATATCCCAAACCTTGATTCTTTGGGTTTTCATGTGGAAAAAAAGGTTCTAATCTTCCTTTCTTTTGTAGTCCCAATCCTATGGTGCCATCATACCTATGTTTTTGTAACATCTTAAAGTTGTTGCCATATTGATGTAGAGGTAACCTGGGTACAGTCATGTCATCTTCTTCAATGTCTATCTAGTGATTGACATCTTCACTTAGAGATTCTTCTTGTAAGTCTCCCCATCTAATGAAAGAGCATGAATATAAGTACTTCAATATCTCTTTTCTATTATCTTTCTTCATTTTTGTGTTTCGAGGCTTCCCAAAAGACCTGGGAGAAATAGATGATTGTTTTCAATTTGAGGTACTCGAAATGGAATATTCTCCACAACTAACTTTCTTAATCTACAAAGAAGATGTGGTTGGTGTATTTTTCTTTGTTTCATTGATTGATAATTATTCCATTTGTAAGTGAAGTGGGGCTTCCTGGTTGTTTGGTACTTGATTGTCTGTGCTTTCCCTTAAATAATTACAATGTTGAAAAGAGTTTGGTTCAACATGGACATTGATCTCAATGCCATTGTATGGGAACTTCACACATTGGTGAAAAGTCGATGGTACTGCTTGCATGGTATGTATCCATGGGTGACCTAATAGCATATTGTACCCCAATTCTCTATCTAGGACTTGAAAGGTTATGTCTGTTGTAACTGGTCCCACTTGTACTGGTAAAGTCATCACACCCTTAGAAGGGCATTCCTCATCATCATAGGCTTTGATATTGATTCTCTTGGTAGAATCAATATAATGTTCGGAATATCCCAAAGCTTTGATCAAATGTAGTGTGCATATGTTAAGGCCAACTCCACCATCTACAACCACTCTTTGAACCTTCTTTTGGTGAACCAAAGCTTCTAAGTGCAAGGGATCATTATGCATGGGTCGGTCTGTAGGTACATCATGTTCAGTGAATGCGACATTTGAAGCTTCCAAGTTTCCAACCATGGATTGGAATGTGTTCTCATCAATATCTCTAGAAAAAACTATATCTTGTAAGGCTTTGTCCAGGAGTGCCTTATGAGCCGGTGAGATGCGCAGTAACTCAAATAATGAAATTTGGGCAGGAGTTCATTTCAACTTATCCACCATATTGTAGCTTCTAGTTGTTGAAGGAGGATTTCAAGGTACCCCTTGTAATGTGACCTTTGATCTTCTAGTGATGACAACACAATCTCTATTTGTGGGATTTATTGTGATTGTAGCCACCATTTCATCTCCTTCACTTAGTGTGTTTATGGCATAGTCGAATGAGACATTGGTATAGTTGGCAGTATTGTTTTATGCATTGGAACTAGAAGCCTTTCCTTTGTCATGTTTGATGAAAGGATCCTTAAAAATGGTATGATTTGTGTTTGATGCCTTATTGGCATCCATAGTAATGTCACCTTGATCAATGAGATCTTGGATGAGGTTTTTCAATTTGTAGCAACTTGCTGTCTTGTGACCCTTATTGTGGTGATACTCACAAAAATCATTGTCCTTCCACCAAGCGGGCTTCTGGTAAAGTTATGGCATTGCTCTATATCAGTTTTTTGAGTGATGATTCTATAGATTCACCAAGGGGTGTAAAGCTTCTTTTGGGTATGCTTGCCCTTGGTAGCCTTGGATTGCTTGACTGCAATACATTGGTGTTGTTTATCTGAGTTTGATTCTTATTGGTAAAATCAACCAGTCCTTGCAAAGATAGTGCTATTTGAGCTCTGTTTACAACACAAGCATCAACAACTCCATCATTTGTGATATTCTTATTCCTAGGCCAAAATTTTGGCCTTTCATTGTTTGTACTTGTATTTGGCCCATTATCTTTGTGGTGTTTCAGTATCCCTTGTTCTAATAGGTCTCTTTCATATTTGATATCTTTTTCTGTGATATCTTTAAAAAAATTTAGGCATTGCATTTGTAATGGATACTTAATTGGAGGTACAAGATTTGCATTGAAAATGTCTACTTTCTCAGCTTAAGGGATGTGACTAAGACATCTATGGTATAAACCTCTCCATCTTTGCAAGAATGTAGCAAAGGTTTCTCCTTCCTTTTGCTTTGTTGCACATAAATCCATCAAGGTAACTGGATTATCTATATTTAATGCAAAGTTTGATATGAATATTTCAGCCAGTTCACCCCACGAAGCAATCTTAGGTGGGAGGTGTGAAAACCATTCTAATATTGTCCCTCCAAGACTTCTGGAAAATAGCCTCATTAAGTATGTATCATCATGAGCTACCTCAATACATGTTGTGAAGAATTCTCTGACATGATCTCAAGGATCAGCTTTCCATCTATATTTGTTGAACCTTGGAGTTTCAAAATGTGCGAGAAAAGGTGGCATGTTTAACTTTTTGTCAAAAGGATATGGACAAAGGTCCTCCATTGTATAGCTCTTTTTATCATTGACTTTTTGCATATTGGTCATCTGTTTCTGAAGATTATCTATTTGTTGAGTCAGAATCTCTTTTTGCATCAATGGTGTATTCACTTGATGATGTTTCCCACAAAAGGGATAGTATTGGAGTACCTTTAAGCTTGTTGAAATGTAGACTAACCATGTAGTTGTGTACCATAAGTACCACTAGGTGGTGTAAAGTATGCAAATTATGCATTGACATTCGACTGAGATGAGCTAGTTATTCCTTGATTCACACTTTGGCCACTGTAGGTGGATCCACCTGAAACTAAAGGTTGAGTTACATTCGTTGAAGTTATACTGGGCATTATCTGAGATATAACATTAGCACTTGTTGGTGAAACTATTGATGGTGTTGGAGTTGTAATCGCTCGAGTATTTAGAGATACACCCTGGGTTGATGTAACAATAGGTACTTGAGGGACATTTTGATTCAGTGTCATATATGGTGGCAATATAGCCGAAATGTCCACCCCTAGAGGTAATTTGGCCCCATTTTGGACTTATAGTGTGAGATACCTTTCTCTATCATTATTGATGAGAGCATTGAGAATCATAAGCGTCGCAGGATCTTGTTGGGTTGCTTCCAATTCTTCTTTTATCAAATTATGTTGTATTTCATCAATGGAAGGCATCTTGTTTGTGTTTGTTGATAAGGTTGCGGGTCTTTGACTCGGTGTTTGTTGATTTTTGGGAAAGTTCATATTCCATGTTGGGTTAACTAAAGGGTCATTGTTAGGCTCCATTTGATGTATCTCCTTTTGAGCATGTGTTAATGGCATGAATGTTATTCCAACGTGATCTTGACTTTGCAAGACTCAACTAAATGTAGCTAGGTATGCTTCTAAGACTTTCTAAAGACTAAAATGTAGACAATTCAATCTATGAGTGAAGATTTTCTATCAAGGATTTCAGAATTCAAACACAAGATCTTCAGCATATTGTCGAAATGCTTCAAATTATGCCTCTTCTTTGATTTGATTTTTGAGGTCTATGTCAGTCTATACTGACTTCTGAACTTCCTCATCTATGACAGCTTGGACTATGTTGAATTGGTCTTGATCAACTATCAATTCCTCAGCTAGTATGTTTAAATCATCAATTATTTCTAATTGAACGTTGTTTGAACGAAGATTGGGTTGTTCAAATGGGAATTTATCATTTCCTTTCAGACCCATATGTTGAAGACTATAATGCAGACTATGTAGGACCTAAGAATGATTGAGACTTTGTTTTGAGGAATTTTAACGATGATTTAGAAACTCTAATATGGTATTTTCAACCAATTGTCCAATGACTTCCTTTTGAGCTGCCTTTTTGATCTTTTTCATCAAGACGAACAGATTTATAGATCTCATTATCTTTGATGGTTTCAACTATGTCGTATGGAGCATGCTCAACTTTTAGTTTCCAAGAAAGGTTGTCCAACCTATCAATTATTGCTAATTGGTCATTGTTTGGTCCAATATTGGGTTGCTCAAATAGAAATTCACCATCTCCTTTTAAACCCATGTATTGATGTATGTTCCTTAGACTCTAATGCAATACTGAATTCTATATGAGTGGATGCAACTTGGTTGAAGACTACTTTTTTTGTGATGTGAGGACTTGTGCAAAAAACTTTGTGCAGTATGATGACACTAAAGGACCTGTGCATGAACTAGATGTCTAGGACTTGAGAATACCATGTTTTTTATCTTTGAGTTTTACAAAAGTTTTGGTTTGATGTTGACATTGATGTTGACACTTGACTTTGTTGAGGGACTTGATCTTGTTGATATTTTTTATTATACCTGGTTGAGATTACACTTTGCTTTTGGTACTTTCTAACATGTTTGAGTTTGGTGAAATGTAGTAAAGGACACAACATACACATCAAAAATAATAGTAACACATAAAGAATACTTGTTTAAAGAACTTTTTCAAATTCTCATGAATGGTGGAGTCTTTTTCAAAACCCCATTTTGTTTTAATGTATTTGGGCAATTCGATAGAATATCAAGAAGACTCTCCTAAGGTCAAAAGGTCACAAGTATTATCACAACCCACATCTTGATACTCAGTTAGCTCAAACAACCCTGTCACACCCTAGGGTGCACCTATTGTTTTGCATTTTTTTGGAAATTAGACCAAAGAAGATTTCTCCTCAATTAGCTCGTTATCCTAGGAGATATATGGTGAGTGTCTTGGGGGAAGATTCTTCCCCACCCTTGCACTATGATAATCCAAGTGTCTGGTTACTGACTCAGTTTGGCTTCTAATTCCTAAGGTGTTTAGAAAGGGTTCTATTTGAGTGGTCACAATCAGCATAATTTTACACTCCATTGAGGGAGGCCTCCTAGTCTGTAGAGGTTACGCTCTACAAATTTTAACGTACCTTATAGGTACTAGGGGAGACATAACACCATTGTGACAACATGTAACACTCGTCACATATGATTTTCATCACATACGCATTTATTTATAGTGGCTTGGATTACTTGTCTTTAGACATTGCCACTTAGGTCGTTCCCCTCTCACCAGCCTTAATGGCGCCCTAAGGGAAAATTGGGAGGGAAGACCTTCTAAAGGATGTAAGTACATAAATTTACTGAAAGCATAAAAGAAGAGAGTTTGGTTTTCTGATCACCCATTGAAGGGGAGATCATACTACCTATCCCTTTGAAGACACAAAAAACAAAGTTCTTTTTATCCTTTCATTGCAATGATTTTCTATTCTAAGTGGAGATGTTGCTCCAAAAAGGCATGGGGTTCAGTTTTATCCTTCATAGCAATGTGTGAGAAAAGATAAAAGGAAATTGAGTTTGTTCTTTTTAAGAGAACCAAAAGGAAGTTTTGTATTCTAACCCTGTAGAGAAAATAACATTAGTAGACACATGGTGGGCTATCTAGCCTAATTTTTCTCAGTTACAGAGCTCTATCTTTTCATAGACAGAGAGAAATTCTAATAAAAAGCATAATTAAATTAAAATAGAATGAAAAAAATCTAATCTAGCAATTGCAACCTAACTACTGAGCAAATGTGAATTGATATCAGATCAATTGTGAATTGATATACCATCAAATGTGAATTACTATTGTAGCAATTGCAATGTGATGACTGATGAATTAAGAATTCATATATAAGATCAAATGCTCATCAATTAAAAATAAACTTATCTTTTTTATGAATTTTTAAGAAAGAGTAGAAAAAGACAGAAGATAGAGAAGTTATTCAGCAATTATGTTATCCCACACCATCCAAGACATCACATCAATATCGTCATAAAATTTGTACTTGGCTAAGAAGCGGTGGATATTTCTATGATACTGGGCAATCTCCTCTTTTTCCTCAATCTCATGAATCTCCCTTTCTTCCTTTAAGAGTCTTTGATATGTTCTTTGTCCTCTCCTATGCTATTTTTCCCTTGTCGCACCTAAAATTCTGAATGTTACCTTTCCTGCCATTGGATTAGATACATTTTATACACACAAAATGAAATATCCAGAATTTGATGATTTTTCTGGGTTGGGTGCGCAAGATTACACAATAAAGAAATGACAAAAGACTTTTTAATTTTGCAACCCCTTAAGGCAATTGCAAGATGTTTTAGCTATTGTAGTACACCCTTTGAGCAATTATGAAATGATGTGATAGCAATTGCGATGTATTATGAGCAATTGCAAATTTCTGTGTATGCAAGTGTGGAATCGGGATTCCTGTGCATGTACGAATCTACAAAATCATTCAAAACATAAAGTGAAGGTTAGCATGCTTCACGCCGGGTTCACCAAATATTATCTAGGGGTAAAATAAGTGTAAATTGCATAATTAGATATCAAAGAGTGAATCACAACTCTAATCTAATTAATATTACTCCTAAATCACAATAGAAATGATGCAAAATAAATTGAAATGAAAACAAGATCTATTTAAAAATCCGTCAATTGACATAGCAAGGCTTCCATTTCTCTTCTCCATTATTGTTGATGTAGGCGGCTCTTAGATATTGCACTGACTTTCTGCATAAGATGGACAATAGATTTGAAGACAGTGATTCTCTCAATTCTATGATTTTAAATGCTAGATCAAATTGATAAAAATGATCTTGTATTTAGATATTTTCAACACAAAAGGGGATGAGAAATAGAACTCAAGTGTTGATTTATAGATAACTGATTTAGATTGACCAGTTAACAAAGCTGATTGATTTGTTAACTCAACAAAGTGGAGAGTGAACTAAATAGATTGGCTAGTGAACTCAATTGATTGATCAATAAACTGAATTGACTATCTAGTTGACTGGATTGATTAGGGAGATGATTGATTAGATGGATTAGTTAGAAAAAGGTGATTGAGAGTTAAAAATGATGATTGATGAGTTGTTGGCATATGTGCAGAGTATGATGATATTGTATGTTATCATTTATGTCAATATGATGAAGAGTGAACCGATATATTGAAGTAAGCACTTGCAAGAGAACTGGTATATGTGAAAAAGTGAAGCGGTATGGCTGTCCAAGTGAACTAGTATGATGGAATGTGAACCGGTATATGGAATTTTTTGTATCAAGGTTTCATATGGTATGACTACCGATTGGTAGTCTTAGCTTCAGGGTTTCTAGTTGAAGTGTTCTATGACTATGTGATTCAACTGATGACATTGTGTGTTGTGCTAGCATTGTAATGAAGAATAGATTGCGTTGCCATGTCAACTATGTGCACGTGAAGGATCTTGCATGAAGAAGATCGATCCTATCTACCTCGGGAATGTGCAAAGTCTCTGCAAATGGTGGAGAACGTGTGATGGGTTATTGCCTCCAAGATGAAGTGAAGAACGAATGATGAAGAATGTCTTGAGATCTGTTCAAGACCTTTGTATTCAAAGCAAAGTGTTTAATGGTCAGGATTGAACTGACTGAATTTCTTAACCTAAATATTTAAGGTTTAGAGTTTATGCTACCAACCTATCTATTTCCTATAAGGTCGATGTTGTTTTTCATGTTGAGTTTGTTGGCAAATGTTGTGTGTGTATCTAAGTGCAAAGATACCTGATTATTGCCAGACCAGATATGAGAATAGATACCTAGAGAGTGTGAGTGCAGAAGGAAGTAACTGAAGCGGATCTGCATTAGCATTGAGTGCTGCTACTAGATCAGTGTAATACTTATTGACCTTTAACCACTTCAACAGTTGGAAAATCCCTTCACAGGGTAGCTTTAACTAGCTTGCTGTAAATCCTTTAACAGGGTAACTCAAAATCATTGAGTTCTAAAAATCCTCTGACAAGGTAACCTTTAACTAGGTTTAATGCTTAACTGGGTATATTAGCCATCCCTTAATCGGGTGATTCCTAGTAGTATCAGTTCCTAACAGAACCTATTGTAAAGTCTTTAACCGAACTAGACTCCTAACAGAGCGAACTTCAAAAGGGTTCAAAGAATAGCTTGTGGGTATTCATCCCCACCATGGTTTTCTCAGTTAGGTTTGCATGTGAAAAATATGTGTGTTATGTGTGATGCTTTTCATATGATGCTTTGTTATTCTCTGTTAAGCAGTAAAGCATGTTGAACCTGTAAGTCTTTACATTCCTGTTAAAGTATTACTAGTGTATGCATATGGGTGAAGTGGAAATAAGATGTTAGATTGTGTGGAATGTTGAGTTACCGATTTATGTCTTTCACTGTGTTTAACCGGTAGTACTCTGGTTCAAACCAGTGTTATTGCTTGTCAGTCAAAGTGCAGGGTTCTTAGTCATACCGGTTCAAGGAAAAGTGTTTTTATCAATACTGATTCACCCCCCCCCCTCTCAGCACTAGTTTGGTACTAACTGTTCATCATTGATTCATCATGAGTTAACTAAGTTAACTGATTTGATCAACCAGTTCTGATTTTAGCATGTGTTGTAGGATTTTGAAATTGAATTTGATTCTCATTTTCAATTTGGTCTTTTGAATGTTGAAATGCACATGAAATTAATTGAAATTAAGATTTGGTGAAATGTGAATTTGGAGCAAATGAAATTAATTGGAATTAGAATTTGGGAGAAATGAAGGAATTGGAGGAATTTAATTAATTAATTTAAATAATTTAAATGAAATTATATAAACTTAAGAAATTGAATTAATTAAATAATAAAGATTATTTAACTTGGTAAAATATCGCAATTAATTAAATAAATAATATTTAATTAATAATTGAGATAGGGTTAATTAATTAGAATGATGTAGAAGTTAAAATTGGACAATTAATAATAATTTGAATTGAGTAGAAGAATAGTTTAGTTTAATTAAATAACTAAATAATTACTTAATTAAATAGATGAATAATTAGTGTAAGATCGATGAGACATTTTCAGGTGTCTACACACAATATTATACCTCAAGCTTGATGTTGTTGATAATAGTGATGATGTACTGCTATTCTATTTTGATAGGAATCACAAATGTTTATGCAATAACATGACAAAGAATAAAAGATTCAATCATGAGAACACCACTTGCATGAATACTGCTTTAACTTGTTGCTTTATAATGCTCAAATCTAAATAATTCACTCATAATACTTTCTCTAGGAAGTGATCTCAATAATGCTCAATGTTTTAGGTTTGAACACACCACACGAATAAGAGAGGGGTGTGAATCAGTTTCAAGAAAATCCTTAAACCTTTTCAATCATATCTAAAACTTATCAATTATCTTTAGCCATCCAAACACTAATCAAAGATGAAGCAATAAATACCAAACACGTGAACACCGCATATTTACAAGGAAAACCCAATATTGGAAAAACCACGGTGAGAATCACACTCACTATATGAATAAATAAATATAATTTTTTAGGCACAAGGCCAAGGAAGCTCACTGCTCCTAATTTGGACTTGTACGCTAAAGCGCACAACCTTAGGGCAAGATACAATGGACTTGCGGGATGAGACACACTATCTTAGGGAAAGATAAAAATCTACACAAGCAACAAAAATGACTCACTATCTTTCAACACACATAGAGGAATGATGAATTAAAATGAATAAGATATATTTATCATGAAACTTTCTTTGAACCTATGATTCAAGCAACCAATATTATGACAAACACACCATACACATACATTTCCTCAAAACTCTATCATACAAAAACAGATAATCATCAAGGCTCATCATAAATTAATATTCACCCTTTTGATTTCCACATATGCTTCCACATAACTTTCAATCAATCCATTCCCAAATTCACAAATTCACACATCTATTTATATCAGCTTCTGCTCTCAACTAGGTCAAGCACAAATAAAATACGTAATTTACACAAAGTCGGTCACCCTGAGCAACTATGCTAAATACGATCCACTCCAAGGGATAAAGAGGACCCAAATACATCACAATATGTTTTCCTAAGTTGATTATAATGAACTACACACAACAACATGTCTTCCAAAGTTGACATCAAACATAACGTGTTGATAAATAGTAATGCATGTCAACTAGTCAACCCAAAAACATTGTCCAATACAAATGACTTAATTTGGATCTTCACATGCCACAATAAGAACCATAATAACACCTTAATACAAACTCCAAATCATATCCAAACCAAAAGAGTATGATGCAAATAAGATGAACCAATGTGGAACCAACAGAATCTACTAGAGACTAATACAAATGATAACGTCGAACAAAAAAAACATAAGTTTAATTACGAAGATAACCAACACTTGAATTATAAACTAGAACACTATACGAGCAATATAAATATATCCTCCAAGATGCAACACATTAAACAACATTACGGAGCAATGCAGAGGATTCTCTAGACCAACCCTAGATAACCTCTTTATCAGAAAATTGCAACAACCAACTTCAACACTTGAATTGCTAAGGATCTGAAAACATAATGGTGTAACATCCATAGAACATAGACATTAAATCAAAAACCACAGTCCATCATCTTAAAAAGTAGATAAATGCAAATCATTCTCCCATAAACACTTTAAATACTCTTTCCTGCATATTTCACCTTCCAATACTGTAACCTTTCAAAAAAATCATATACTCACTTGATATTACCACTAGATATCATAACAAAATCCAAACACTTATTTCTAGACCTTTACATATTATGAAATAATGCACACATATCAGGTTGATATTAATGACAAAATTGAACACACATTGCTAAAAATATCCCCCTTTGTCATTGATGGCAACACCAATTACAAACACAATTGGTATCTTCCTCTTGCTATTCTCATTTGTCATCAATGCACACAAGTTTGACATCAATTAAAACAAAATGAAAACTACCATCAATCTACCCCTTTTTCATTAATGGCAACACTTGTACCACCAATCAACAACAAACTCTCCAATTATAACCCTCCCACCCTTTGACGTCAAGGAAAAAGGGCACACTAGTTCAAACCACAACTCTCCAAACAGTCCTCCCCCTTCTAGTTATATCTCTAATATTTGAAATTCTCCATCTATTAGAAATATCTCTCTTTTTCAATATTTACCTGCAATCAGGAAACCATAGACTTCATTGCTCCCCCTAAGAGCAATGACCACATCAATACAAGAGACAAAACCCTTGGAAAGATGAACCACTTCTATTTGTCTAGTTTGATATAAGAGGGGAAATATCCCCTAATTTCTACCATAGATATTGAAAAGTATCCTTTGATAGTGCCTTGGTGAAAATATATATAATATAATTTATTGTAGGTACATATTCCAATCTGGTTTCCTTCTTTGCAACCTTCTCTCTTAAGAAATGATATCGAATACAAATGTGTTTTGTCTCTGAATACATCACCAAATTATTTGAAATGTTAATTGCTCCTGTATTATCACACATAATAGGAATTGCCTCATCATACATCACCTTGATATCTTTGAGAGTTTTATTCATCCACATTACTTGAGTGCAACAAGATGCTATTTTAGATAATAGCATTGAATCTTACTTCTTGCTCGACTAAGAGACCAATCTATCTCCCAAGAAAAATGCACCACCACTTGTACTTCTTATGTTTTTTAACACATTTAACCCAATCTACCTATGTGTAAGATTTGAAAGAGAAATCATCATCCTTGTTACACCACAAACCAAAATCTGAAGTCCCTTTCAAATATATGAATATCCTTTTCACTACTTTATCATGAGACTACTTTGGATTAGCTTGATATCTAGCAACCAAACAAATTCTACACATTATATCCAATCTTAAAGTAGTCAAGTACAACAATCCACCAATCATAGATCTATAAAGTTTTTAATCTGCATCTAGAGATTCATCATCTCTACTCAAATGATAGCTAGTAATCATGGGGGTTCCAACTGGATTACGATTATCCATACTAAACTTCCTCAACATCTCCTTGGTATACTTGGCATGAGAAATGAAAATACCATCTTCTAACTGTGTTAATTCAAGACCAAGAATAAATGACAACTCATCAATCATTAACATCTTAAATTCCTTTGGAAAACCTCTTATAACCATCATCATCTCCACTAAAGATGATATCATTAACATATACAACTACTATCAATAGTTTGTCACTTTCAACTTTGAAATAAAGATTACTATTTGTGGTGTTATCACTGCTTTTAAAATTGGGTTCTTTCCCCATAATTGGCTATGGTTCTTTGAAAATATTCGTAGGGTGTGGCCCCAAATGCTTCAGCTTTATTCTAAACCTAGAGGGTTTAAGGTTTTTCTAAGTTTTAGGCTTTATCTTTTGTATTAGGTCCCCTGGTTTCTATTCCGTCGTTACTTTATTTCACTTAAGTCATGGGTCGCGGGGTCGTAAGAAGTGTCCCCCCTTGCTATTTACCTAGGCAGTTATGTTGGTTATTTGAAAATTTTTCGCCTTTTATTATTTCCTTCTAAAGTGCCGGGCCCAGTAAACACCGATCGACTTGGGGAAAGATCCGACGGTCGGCGCTATTTCGCAAGGGTGAGGTGCTCGCCTTTTAAGGCCGCAAAATAGCGAGGACGAATATCAGCCGTCCATGTGTCATGCGGAGAAAGTAAAGGTTGCGGCCGTCAAAGAGGGTAGGGCCCCCCTATGTGGTCTTCTCTGGCGTATTAGAGGGTAGCACGTGGCACAGGTCACCATAGTCAGCATGTTAAGATTAAGGATCAAAAGTGGGCCCCAAAGATGAGTCAGCTCACAGGTGGAGGTGACCTGGCAGGGATAGCTCTCACAATTCATTGAGACCCTGTGGCTCCTTCCAGCGAATGAGAAGTCGACAGGTCGGCTTCGAGAATGACAAGGCGCCAGGTGTCCATGGCGTGTCCATGGGCCCACCTCTTCTGAAAGCTTCTAACAGGGTTTAAATGCTGCGCAAGTTGAGGTAGGATCTAACGGCTCGCGCTATTTCGCAGGGGTAAGATGCCCACTTTTTAAGGCTGCGAAATAGCGAAAGTTAACCTGGACCGTCCACGTGTCTTGATGACACACGGTCTAAAAGGAAGCTGTGGGTCCCTATAGTGTATGCTTGACAAATGAAAATGTGACAGGTCGGCTCCGAAGATGACAAGGCGCCAGGTGTCCATGGCGTATTCGTGGGCCCACCATTTCTGAGATAGACCTATTGAGACTGAAGTGGGGCCCCCATGGTTCTTCTTCCGGCAAGTGACAGAGCGACAAATCAGCTCAGTGGATGACTAGATACCAGATGTCACTGACGACACAGCAGGTCCACCATTCCTGAGGATTTTTTCGAAGGATTAAAAGGTGATCAACTTGAAAGATGATCCAATGGTCCACGCTATTTCGTAGGGGTAAGCTGCTCACTTTTTAAGGCCGCGAAATAGCGAGAGTTAATGAGAGCCGTCCACGTGTCACGATGATGACATGGCAAAAAGGGTAAAACATGGGCCCACCACAGTATAAAGAGCGACATTCAGCCAGTATCAAAACAGAATGTGAGAGGATTTTCTAAGCCAATGGTCGAATGCCGCGTGGTATTACGCAGCCAATAAAAAGACAGGACTTAGACTAAGGACAAAGCCGTCAAAATGAAATTCACAGAGAGACACTTGCAGAAAGACTGCGACCCGCTGAAGCTAAAATATGAATTCTTGTATGAATTCGATTTTGAAGGGACGGCCGAAGCATGCGGAATCAATGTTATAGTTAAGGCCCAAAGTACAAGCATTTGATTTCCTAACAACCAAGTAAGGATACCTCTTAAAAGGATTTTTGCAGAGGAAGCAAACGCAGAGTTATCTTTTACAAATACAGAGAAGGCGAACTGGTTGCAGAGCGAATTTCTTCAAGCAAGCATCAGGTTTTTTCTTATTTTGTAGCCATTTTTGTATTGTAATAAGTGAAATTGTTCTCGTATAATAGAAGTGTTTTCAGAAGTGATATTCATCTGGTTGTATTGCAAATGGCTCCTAAAAGGGAATTTTCTGGTAAAGTTGATTATCTGGATAGAAGTGTATGTGATGACTTTTTAGAGCAATTGACGTTGTCAACTAACCAGGCGTCCAAGGCCAAAGAGTTAGTACCCAGGGCTCCCCGACTGAAAATTGGAGAAGGATTATATGACAAGGGTAATTGGTTAAGAGACCCGCAGGTGGGCTTGTCTGGGTTGGGGTTATTTAAAGTCGGTTTTGGAATGAGGAATTCTCCTGCTCCTCAAAATAGCATTTGGGAATTAGATGTTGGGAGATTGGTAGTCCCAGGGGTGTTCATGGATACAGATTTGTTAACCCAAATGGCATTGAATTATGATTCAGTTACCAAGTGTATCCGGGATGTGAATGGAAAAACCCTCGTGGAGATAAATGCGGAAGAGTTGAGAACAGCGTTCGGGCTTAGTGAGTTTACCAATTTCTTGGAACCTATAAACTTCACACAATTAGCTCAGGTATACAGGGCATAGAGGACTCATCTCAGGAATGGGCCTCTCAAAGAACTTTTTTTGAAAGTAAGAGGGTTGACAGTTGTAGGGCCTAATACACAAGAGCCTTTTTCATTAAGTGTGTTTACCTTGAGGGCAAAAGGGATGTATTGGACACTTTGCCAAGTTCTGGGAGAGGATGCCGAATCTAATATGCCAAATCATTATTTGTTAATGATTGTTCAAATTCTGAATCCTTCTCTTGCTATTACATTTGATTATGCTTCCTATATTGCTGATGCTATCCATGGAGGATTGATAGGGATAAAGAATGGAAAGGTGGATAGGCCATTTGGGTGGTATTCACTATTGATGCACCTCTTCCTCTTCAAAGGTGGAGATTATTTCGCCAGTGGAATGGACCTGGTAAAAGAAAAGGAGGGAGAAAAGATGCCGGTGCAATTATGGAGTACTGTATTGTCATGGGATAGAGAGGATGCAAGTTTTCTAAAATTTGATAAATATTTTGCATCCAAGATAAGGACTCTCCTTTGCTCTGACAATCCAAGAGTCCCCAAGGTTCTTCTGGAATTCTTAAGACCAAAAGAATTCGCAGAGAGTATCAAGATAGTTCATAACTGGGGTGATATGTACTTGTATCCAGTTTCCACAGTTTTTAGAGTCATTGGTTTCAGAGGCACCCCATTTTTGTTACCATACCAGGTCCCCCTCAAAGTGGGAATAGCTGAGATTCTCAGACAAATTGGTGACTTGCAAGAGGCAGAGGTAAAGGGACTATTTTCCCTACAGCTACAGTAGCCCACCAATTTATAATCACCAAGGGAGGCTGGAAATGTTTTGAGGATTTCCTCAAACCCTACCATTTGTCCACTGCAGTGTCTAGATGTGCTGATCCGGAAGACTTCTACAATGGTGTATTCCGGAAGAAAGTAGCATGCAGAGGTAAGCCTCATCAATTCCACTTTCCTGAAGACCTCATCAGGAATGAATTTGATTTGGATGAACAGGAGTTAAGGAAGGAAAAATGGGTGGCTTACAGGAAGGCCCTGGATTTTGTGCATCAATTTGATGCTAGCTATGACCCATTGTCTAGCTTCTTCCCATTGGAAGAAAAGATAAAATTTTTGATTATTTGTTTTGAGGATGTGATGCAGACAATAAAGGAGAAAAGAGAAGTTGCAATTAAAAACAACCCTGAGAAAGCAAGAATGATTTTGGGGAAATCAGCTCCTACTAAAGCCATCCCTCCTGGTGATTACACCCTGCATAAGAAAGCAGGTTACAGTGTGTTGGTGTCTGCAAGAGGGGAACCCTCTTCATCCAAAGGGAAGAGGAAAGCACATGAAGTCATTGACATACAAGACGGCCCAAAGAAGAAGAGGGTGGGGAAGGAGGTGCAATTAGATACACCCTTATATTCCCCATCCCAATCCCCTCTCCACATTGGAGATGAACAAGCAGCAACTGAATACCTGTCTCAGTCGGGCAGCTTGGGGGAGATTGCATATACATATTATGAGGTGGAAGAAGGGATGCCAGAAGAGCCCATTGAAGCACAAATGGACATCACTTCAATTGAACTCAAAGGCCAGGAGTGGGATCCTGAGATAAAGAAGGCCACTAGTGCCTTTCTAGCGGATGATAGTTTTGTCACATCTGAAGCATTCGTGCAATTTATCTGGAAACAACATATAGATAAGTATAATGCTAGATGTGAAACAAGAAAGGCAGAACAACCTGATAAAGATCTAGCCTCAGTAGAGGAAGAAATAAAACAGGAGATGATGGAAGAATTCAAAACCATCACTCCTGAACATGGAAGAGATTTAGTAGCACAAGCTGGAGTGCTCATTCTACCAGAATGGAATATTGCTGATGCTCTGGTGCTGGATGCAGTGAGAAAAGAAACCAAACCCATGGAAGGGGTTACATTCAGTAAAGACAATCCTGCTCTAGTCATGTGGTCCCTTAAGAGAAATGAGGACAAGAAGGGTAAAGACACCACAGGGACAAGTCACATTGGTGGATTAATGGTCAAGAGAGTAGAGAGTACAGGGGTAGTAGAGGCTGCTAGCACAGTGTTGGAGACTACCAAATTTAGTGTTGCAGTAGCTGAGAAGGATGCTAAAGAAAAGGAGGCCCTCCAGCTCAAATTGGAAACAGTCTTGAAGGCTTATGACAGTGCCAAGGAGGAAATAAGAGGCAAGGAGAGTATTATTGCCAGATTGCAGAGCCAATTAGCAGGACAACGTCAACAGGGTGAGTCTTCAACATTAATGATCACCTCTTCTCCTGCAAGACCTCCACCTACTAGCCCCATTATTGAGCTCCCACCATCTCCTGCACCTTCCAGCTCTCAGATGATAGAGATAACTCCCCAAGAATTGGAGAGTCTTAAGCAAACTTAGGCCTATTATGCAGGGAAGTATGAAGAAAAGATCAAGGCCACAGTCTCCAGTTTTGCAGACACTATAAATGCTTCACTCCTTCACAATAGTGTAGGAAAAGTCATGGAGATATGGACTGAGTTGAGAAGAGATAAGGCCATCTTGACACCCATTTTTGACAAATGGAGGCCTAGGGAGCAGGATTTGGAGTTCATGTGTGTTTCCTGTGATGAAGCAAGGGCCAATCCCATTATAAAGGCTACTTCTGATGTTGCTAAAGTTTTAATGCAATTAGCTGCAGATGTAGACAATATGGACAGGAAGGTCAATTTGTGCAAAAAGGAATACACTGATCAAGTTTTTGAATTGCTTCCAGGAATTTTTGCCAATCCAGACCAGCTAAAAGACAAGCAGGTATGGCTCAATGAGATAGATGCTAAGTTGTCAGCAAGGGTCAAAGGAATCATTGATCTCGATGACACCTCATTCTTTGTTCTAACCATACAGGAAATAGAAAGAATTAAATCACACTACAGTTTTCTTAACTCAGAAGTCAACAAACTGAGGAATTCTTGGAAAGGGTTGACTAAGGTTAAAAGTGATGTGATTAATTTTGTATGGCCGACCGAGGAGACGTATAGTGAGTGGGGAGTTAAATATTCCACTCGAGATTCGGAGCAATTAGAGAGCGTCCCTGAAGAGCCAGAAGAGGTTGCAACTGAATAACCTGTCCAACAGACTACTCAAGAAGCTGAAAAGAGCGCATAACTGAAATTGTAACTTCTTCAATTTTTGAAGTAATTGTAACAAACTTTTCCTCGAGGAGTCCGAAGCTTAGTGCATCCATATTGTTATAAATGGATACCAGGACTAGAGAGAAAGGGATCACAAAAATTTTGTAAGAAAACGCTGCAGAAATATTATCTGAGCTTTTCCAAAGATTAATGGAGAATCAGACTTTTATAAGATCTTTTCAAATGAATATCAATATACAGGCCGTCAGTTTGAAATGAAAGCTTTGTGTCGTCTTCAATCTTGTCCTTGAGTTTATTTACTTTTTTTCATTCAGAATAGTCTAGGATTTTTCTGTTTGAATGAAATTGTAAGGCAATCTCAGTATGGGTGTTTCTAGCTTTTCTCTTTAGGAGGGAAATTAAACATGCATGACCACTCTACCAGTAAATACTTTAGGAGAAGCTTTGAATTTTGAGGGCCATAGTTTATTTTGAAGTGATTAAATTCTTGTTGATGTTAGGCATCTGCAGGGATAAATGGAAACCTAGTTGATGGGAAGTATAGAGATATTTTGTTTCAGGAGTTTTATTTGAGTTTGAGTGACTCTGTAGCCTTGGATAAAGCACTGGTATTAATCGAAGGCTGTTTATTGCATACTTTGTTGATCAAATATGTTGAAGTTGAGTTTTGTTTCATCCTTTGTTTTCAATTGTTTTTCAAGGTGAATGAATCCACTGGTTTCTGGACTGGTTTGCTGTGGATTTGTTGCTTAAGAGTGTGGAGTTAATTTACAGAAGGTATACCCACCTGGGCTCAAAGAAAGGTCCGAAGTGTAGAAGGTCTAACCAAACCTTGTCATATGTTGTCTCTAGAATCCCTTTCTCCTTGATGTCTCTTCGGCATTCATTTTAGATTGTATTATTTTAAGGGCATTGAAGAGGAATCAGATTTTGAGAACAACAAAAGTGGCGACTCTGCTGGGGACAGATATCACAAAAGATATAGACACAGAATCTGTGCCAAGACTTGTGGAAAGTATCATTGTGTTGTGAGTAAGACTGCTTGCGTTTATATTTCCCATAGTTTTGTGGGTGGTGACTCTGTTATTTTTGAACGAGTCCTTGTGAGATATAAACTTTCTAAAATAAAGACAAACAAGATGCAAGGAAATAAGCATACAAGATCATTCATGAAGAAACATCCTCGTGAAACCCTGCAAGAAGGTCTGCCAGAGCAATCACGAAGAGGCCAGAAGAGATCTGTGATGCATGAGCCATCAAATGCTGCATGGGTACAGAAAAACAACAATACTGGTAAGATGCCTGACCGACCTGTTTATGCAAAGTCAAATTCATCTTCAAGAGATTCGGATCAAGATATTTTAGGTTTTCATTCAGGATTGTTTGGAAATATTGATGATATGCCTATTTTAAGCCGAGATTCATCACATGTTAGTGTTTCTGCAAAAGATAGAACTAGCTCAAATGCAATTAGGCACTCTGTTCCTAGGACAATAGATGGGAACATTAGTTTGATTGATATAGATCAAATTAATGCATCGGATTCTGAAAAAAACTATCTTGATGAGGATAAGATGTCTCAAGAAATTGAAGAATTAAATAAAAAAGTTCATCATTTAATATCCTTGAGGGCCCAAAAGGAGGCAAATAAGGAAAAAGAAGTTAAAGCCAAAATGACGGAGAGAGATAGGCTTCTTAGACAGATAGCTGATCTTGAAGTGCTTGCCAAAGACAAAGAAAAGAGTGATCAAGAAGGCCCGGTGATCAGGGAGATCTTAATCCCTAAGATTAGACCAGTTCCTAAGTTAGTAGCCCAGCCAAGTAAAGAAGTTCCTGATGATTCCCAGCTCCCTAAAGTTAATTTAGATAAAGGGAAACAGATATGGGTAGATGATGGAGTAGAGTCTAAAACTGCAGAAGGGATTTCTCATAGGATCCTAGCGCATGAGAGAGAGATGGAAAGGATGAGGAAGGAAAAGGAAGACCTCCAAATGGAGTTGGAAAAGGCTGAGTTAGAAGCTACAAATCAGGAAGTTAAGAGAAAGATTAACTACCTAAAAGCTCCCCCTATTACATTCCCATCAGAAGATCTTAGTAAGCCTAATCCCCAACAAATTTCTCTCCCTCAGGTCAATACCCAACCAGCAGTGCACACTAACATTGCTTCGGTAAGCCACATACCTTCAAATAAGCAGTACACCCAAACATCTCAATCCCCAATCCTAAAAGCTAAGATGATTATGGGGAATAATAATACTGTTTCCCCTTTTCAAAGAAGGCCGATTAATCTAGAACAATATAAGCAATTGTTTTTTGATGGGATCCTAGGATATCCAAATCATGTTCCCACAGAGTTAAGAGACAAACTCCATAAATTTGCCGGGAACAATGCAGTCAGTGCTGAGGAACATGTCAAATCTTTTGGGGATTTGATAAATGATTATGAGATAGTTGATGAAGATGTGATTATGAAACTGTTTGTTCAATCCCTGGTTGATGATGCAAGAGATTGGTACAGAGGTCTTCCAGTAGCTAGCATAGGTTCATGGGAGGAGTTCAAAAATTGCTTTCAAGAACAGTATGGTGATAAGACTAATGTGAGTTTCATGCTGAATGAGTTCAATAATATTAGAAAATCTGAAAATGAAATAGTCACTGATTTTAATGCTAGGTTCCAAAAGGCTATGCATAGATTATATCAGGTAATGAGGCTAGATGACAATATGTGCCTTAATACATATTATAATGCATTTGATTCCAAGATGGCTTACATTCTCAGAGATAAAAATCCTCATAACCTGAGGGATGCCTTTAGAATTGCCATAAATGTTGAAAGTAATAGAAAGGCATCTGGAAAATTGGGAAGGAGGACAGATGGAAGATTATGGCATGAAACCAAACATCAACCTAACAAAGTTGCTAAAGAAGAAGATAAAATAGAGAAACTGGTTACTGCTATGAAAGATTTGACTGCTAAGGTTAACAAAAATGATAAATCTCATTACAACTGGCAAGATAGACCCCTTAGATTACATGATATGCCATATAATACAAATTGGAAGGATGGTAAACCCCAAGTTGAGAAGCCTAAAATTGCCCAAAGCCAAGACACACCAGATCCTTTGAAAGGGAAGACTGTTAACAATGTAGAAAATACTCCCTGGTGTATTGCTTGTGATGGACCACATTCTCCTCATCAGTGTGCAGTGGCTCAAGCTCTGGAAGAATCCATGAGACCAGAAGCAGAGCTTGATATTAATATGTTTGAAACTATCATAGAAAGTGATGAGGAGTCTATGCAAAGTGAATGCAGTGATGTGCTAGATAACGAGAGATTAGTTCAAGGGCAGTTAGCCGTGGGTTGGCACCCTACATTGAATGTGGTAACAATTGAAGATGAAGAAGTTCATCTTAGGAGGCCTAGTGAAGAAGAGGTTAGAAATCTCACTAAGGCTGCAATTGCCAAAGCTAAACATAATTACAATCTGAGAAGCACCAAGAGAGATACTGATCAAGGTGAGCCAGGTTCCATGTTTGTAAAAGAGGTCACTAAAAAGGGGGCATCAAGCAGTGTTATTGCTACTATTAGAGCTAGTCAAGAAAAGGAGGAACAAGTTAAAGATTTACCTAGAACTACGGATGCCAAAAATGCTGGTGATGTACAAAAGGTGGAAATAATAAAAAGGGCCAATCAACTCAAAGTAGAAAAGGTCAAGGCTAATACTAAAAAGTGTAATTATTCCACATTTAATATGGCCCAAGCTTTAACTCAAATGAAGGTCACTGTCCCATTAGTGGAGTTATTAAAGATTAAGGAACATAAGGATGCAGCTTTGTCTCTATTCTCTAGTATATCTGATGGTGACTCAGTATTACCCATCGGTTCAGATAAAATTGGGAGGGATCAAGAGTTTCAAACTCCAGAGGTATATGTTGGAACCACTATCACTCAGGAGCCTTCTCAAGTGGACCCCTTTTATGTTACCCTGTTAGTCAATAACCGATTAATTAAAAACTGCATGATAGATTCAGGAGCAGCTACTAATGTGATGCCCTATGGTGTCATGAAAGAATTAGGATTGTCAGTGACTACTGTGTATGGGAAATGTTATGCCATGGATAACAGAGAAGTACCTGTGATAGGTACAATTAAAGATGTAGAAGTTAAAATAGCTGCATTTCCTGAAGCTACTTACAAAATGGATGTTATTGTCACAGATACTAAACCCCACTATGGCATGTTACTTTCTAGACAGTGGGCTGCAGCAGTCGGGGGAAATGTTCAATTGGATCTGTCTTATGCTACTATTCCTGTTGGTGGCAATAAGGTCAAACTATACAGGGAGCCACGAGCTCCTAAGGTAGTTGAAAATGTGGACCCTAGTATGCTTAACTGTATGATTGATGTGGATTTAGATAATTTCAGAATTCAGCCAGTATTACCTCAATTGAAGAACACTGACCCAATTGTAGTTGAGCTACCAGCACAGCAGTATGGATTGTGGCAAATGTATTTTGATGGAGCTTGTTCCAAAGAAGGGTCGGGAGCAGGGGTTC
This sequence comes from Cryptomeria japonica, assembly GCF_030272615.1. Classification (NCBI taxonomy): domain Eukaryota; kingdom Viridiplantae; phylum Streptophyta; class Pinopsida; order Cupressales; family Cupressaceae; genus Cryptomeria; species Cryptomeria japonica. The sequence continues at coordinate 707,650,709 of NC_081413.1, forward strand.
TTTTTGTATCCCCATCAGGTATAACCTTTAAATATTCATTCTTATTGGCATTCCAATGCACATATAATACTGCAGAGTATGAAGCTCTGTTATTAGGACTTGAGGTTGCAAAAAGGCATGGAATCCGATTATTGAAAGTGATGGGTGATTTAAAGCTGGTTGTCTCTCAGGTAAGATCTAAGTATGCATCCAAGAATGATAAATTAAAGCAATATAAGCATGCTGTTTGGGATGTTATTGAATATTTTGATGCCTTTTCTATCAACTGGATAGAGCAAACAAGAAATATTATGGCAGATTTCTTAGCTAATGTTGCTTTAAAAAATGATGATGCAACACTAACTAGTATTTCTACTGTTGAAATAAAAGCTAGGCCTGCTATTCCTGACAATGTATATAATTGGCAAGTTTTTGCTGATGATGAAGATATTCTTAGGTTCATCCAATGTGTTGATGATTATGATGGACAAAAAATTGATTGTAATGCATTGGTGGAAGTAGTGGATGGCAGAGAGACAGTGTTTGGAAATGATATTGTCCAATTGGAAACCAATGAGATACCTAAAGGGTTGGTGGAGTTAGAAAGCATGTTTAGTTATAATGACAGTCATCTACACCAGCAATCTACCACCAAGTTAGAAGAATTAGAGGAGGTCAACTTGGGGACAGAATCATCCCCCAAGTTGGTATATATTGGAAAGAAGCTACCTTCTCATGTTAGGACTAACCTAATCAGTTTACTGAAAAGGTATACGCATGTTTTTGCTTGGTCTTATGAAGATCTAAAGGCGTATAGACAAGATCTTTTTCAGCATGAAATTCCCTTACTTCCAGATGCTAAGCCTTTTAGACAGAAACAGAGACCTATTAACCCCTTGTTAGAAACAAAAATGCAACAAGAGTTGACTAAATTGAGGGAAGGGGGGATTATCAAACCAATCAGACATTCTTCATAGGTTTCTAATTTGGTCCCAGTGAGAAAAAAGAATGGAGACATCAGATTGTGTGTTGATTTTAGGAACCTTAATGTTGCCTCTTTAAAAGATAATTATTCATCCCCAAATATGGAAGCAATGCTACAAAGAGTGACAGGATGTGACCTTTTATCCATGATGGATGGTTTCTCAAGATACAATCAAGTGTTAGTAAAGGAGTCAGAACAGTTCAAAACAACTTTTACTACCCCATGGGGAACTTATGTGTATGTGAGAATGCCATTTGGATTGAAAAATGCAGGGGCTACATTTCAAAGAGCTATGGATGTGGCTTTTAAGGAATTCATTAACATTATTATGGTGGTTTACCAAGATGATTTAACTTGTTTCTCAAAGAAAGCTGATGATCACTGTGGATATTTAGAGAAAGTGTTTGATAAGGCTTTGGAATTTGGTGTATCACTGAATCCCAAGAAATGTCACTTTGGGGTCACTGAAGGAAAATTATTGGGACACATAGTCTCCAAGGAAGGAATAAGAATAGACCCTGAGAGAATTGAAGCAATCAACAAGGTGTCTGAACCAAAGAATGTGAAAGGAATCCAGTCCTTTTTAGGCAAAGTGAATTTTGTCAGGAGATTTATTGCGAGCTTTGCTGAGATAGTAAAGCCTATTGTCAAGTTGCTCAAGAAAGATGCAAAATTTCATTGGGATCAGGAAGCCTCAAAATCTTTTAATGAGATTAAAAAAGAAATCCAGGAAGCACCAGTGTTGAAGTCCCCGGATTATGGTAGGCCTTTTTCTCTGTTTTCTTTTGCTTCATATCACACAGTGGCTGCAGTATTATTGCAACAGGATAATGAGGGATATGAACATCCCATAGCTTTCTATAGCAAATCTTTGCAAGCGGCAGAATTAAAATATGAAACCATGGAGAAACAAGCTTATGCCTTGGTTAAAGCTGTTAAAACCTTTAGGCCATATTTGGTGAATGCAAATGTCACTGCCTATGTTCCACATGCTGCAGTTAAAGATATTTTGTCTTAATCTGAGGTCACCGGGAAGAGATGTAGGTGGATCAATAGAATTCAAGAATTTAATCTGGAGATAAAGATTACTAAACTGGTGAGAGGGTTAGGTTTGGCTAAGCTCATGACTGAGTCAAATCTTATGAATGTTGAAGTACACAATGTTGAGGTTAAGGATACTCTGGTTACTAGTATTGAGAGACAACCATGGTACACAGAGATAGTCCAAGTATTGAAAGGTAATACGCTATCAGAGGGAATGACACACAACCAGAAGAGAACTTTGAAGCTCAAGTCCCAGAAATATGTCCTCATTCAGGGTGATCTTTATTGGAGACAAAGAGATGGGGAGTTGCTACTGTGTTTGGATGAATTTCAAGCTAGACGAGTGTTGAATGAAATGCATGACGGAGTATGTGGAGGTCACTACTCAGCTAAGACTACTGCTGGTAAAATAATACGGGCTGGGTACTATTGGCCTACCTTGTTTAAAGATACTCATGTATATGTTCGAAGATGTGATTCATGTCAAAGATTTTCTTCTAAGCTCAAGTATGGAGGAGCCCTACCACTAAATCCAGTCTCTGTAAAAGCTCCTTTTGTCCAATGGGGTATTGATTTTATTGGAGAAATTGCTGAGAAGTCAGAAAGAGGTCATGGATGGATTATAGTGGCCACAGATTATTTTACTAAATGGATAGAAGCTATTCCCACAAGAAGAGCTACTAGTAAAATTGTTATTGATTTCTTGATGGATAATATTGTGACTAGATTTGGAACACCTGCAAAATTGGTAATGGATAATACTATGTGTTTTAGATCAGAAGAATTTGTAGGCTTTTGCAATAGTCATGGTATACTTATGTCATACTCATCACCTTATCACCCTCAAGGGAATGGACAAGCAGAATCTAGCAACAAAAGCTTGCTAAATATCATCAAGAAGATCCTAGAAGAAAACAAAAGATCTTGGGATCAAAAGTTGAAATTAGCTCTGTGGGCAGATAGAATAACAATTAAAAAATCCATTGGAATGTCACCTTTTGAGTTGGTTTATGGTACCCAAGCCAGATTACCAGTAAATAACCTTCTTCCAGTGTATAAGTTTTTGCAGAAAGAGGACATGGAAATATCTGAACCAATGGAAAGCAGAATGATCCAAATTGTAGAGGTGGAAGAGCTTAGAACCTCTGCTCATAAGAAAAATCAAAAGCTCCAGCTACAGTCAAAGTATCTTTTTGATAAAAGGACATCGTTAAGGAAGTTTCAAATTGATGAAATGGTTCTTCAGTGGAATGCAAAAGGGCAAGATAAAGGAAAGCATAAGAAATGTGAAACACTCTGGATTGGCCCTTTTGTAATTTGTGACTTGAATGGTAAGGATTCATATTTTTTGAAGAATATGAATGATGAGATGCAGGAATTTCCAGTACATGGACAATTCCTGAAGCACTATTTCTCTTAATGTCCATGCACAGTAGGTCCTTTGTTTGTATATATTTTGTTTTCTTTCCTCTTTTTCCTGGTTTTGGTCTATGTTTCGGTCTGTTTCTCCAGAATTTCTGAGTTTTCTTGTGTTGATTTCGCAATCAACCATCCCCAATCAGAGCCACTGTTATCACTGTTTTTAAAATTGGGTTCTTTCCCCATAATTGGCTATGGTTCTTTGAAAATATTCGTAGGGTGTGGCCCCAAATGCTTCAGCTTTATTCTAAACCTAGAGGGTTTAAGGTTTTTCTAAGTTTTAGGCTTTATCTTTTGTATTAGGTCCCCTGGTTTCTATTCCGTTGTTACTTTATTTCACTTAAGTCATGGGTCGCGGGGTCGTAAGAAGTGTCCCCCCTTGCTATTTACCTAGGCGGTTATGTTGGTTATTTGAAAAAATTTCGCCTTTTATTATTTCCTTCTAAAGTGTCGGGCCCAGTAAACACCGATCGACTTGGGGAAAGATCCGACGGTCGGCGCTATTTCGCAAGGGTGAGGTGCTCGCCTTTTAAGGCCGCGAAATAGCGAGGACGAATATCAGCCATCCATGTGTCATGCGGAGAAAGTAAAGGTTGCGGCCGTCAAAGAGGGTAGGGCCCCCCTACGTGGTCTTCTCTGGCGTATTAGAGGGCAGCACGTGGCACAGGTCACCACAGTCAGCATGTTAAGATTAAGGATCAAAAGTGGGCCCCAAAGATGAGTCAGCTCATAGGTGGAGGTGACCTCGCAGGGACAGCTCTCACAATTCATTGAGACCCCGTGGCTCCTTCCAGCGAATGAGAAGTCGACAGGTCAGCTTCGAGAATGACAAGGCGCCAGGTGTCCATGGCGTGTCCGTGGGCCCACCTCTTCTGAAAGCTTCTAACAGGGTTTAAATGTTGCGCAAGTTGAGGTAGGATCTAACGGCTCGCGCTATTTCGCAGGGGTAAGATGCCCACTTTTTAAGGCTACGAAATAGCGAAAGTTAACCTGGACCATCCACGTGTCTTGATGACACGCAGTCTAAACAGAAGCTATGGGTCCCTATAGTGTATGCTTGACAAATGAAAATGTGACAGGTCGGCTCTGAAGATGACAAGGCGCTAGGTGTCCATGGCGTATCCGTGGGCCCACCATTTCTGAGATAGACCTATTGAGACTGAAGTGGGGCCCCCATGGTTCTTCTTCCAGCAAGTGATAGAGCGACAAATCAGCTTAGTGGATGACTAGATACCAGATGTCACTGACGACACAGCGGGTCCACCATTCCTGAGGATTTTTTCGAACGATTAAAAGGTGATCAACTTGAAAGATGATCCAACGGTTCGCGCTATTTCGCAGGGGTAAGCTGCTCACTTTTTAAGGCCGCGAAATAGCGAGAGTTAATGAGAGCCGTCCACGTGTCACGATGATGACATGGAAAAAAGGGTAAAATATGGGCCCACCATAGTATAAAGAGCGACATTCAGCCAGTATCAAAACAGAATGTGAGAGGATTTTCTAAGCCAATGGTCGGATGCCGCGTGGTATTGCGTAGCCAATAAAAAGACAGGACTTAGACTAAAGACAAAGCCGTCAAAATGAAATTCACAGAGAGACACTTGCAGAAAGACTGCAACCCGTTGGAGCTAAAATATGAATTCTTGTATGAATTCGATTTTGAAGGGACGGTCGAAGCATGCGGAATCAATGTTATAGTTAAGGCCCAGAGTACAAGCATTTGATTTCCTAACAACCAAGTCAGGATACCTATTAAAAGGATTTTTGCAGAGGAAGCAAACGCAGAGTTATCTTTTACAAATACAGAGAAGGCGAACTGGTTGCAGAGGGAATTTCTTCAAGCAAGCATCAGGTTTTTTCTTATTTTGCAGCCATTTTTGTGTTGTAATAAGTGAAATTGTTCTCGTATAACAGAAGTGTTTTCAGAAGTGATATTCATCTGGTTGTATTGCAAATGGCTCCTAAAAGGGAATTTTCTAGTAAAGTTGATTATCTGGATAGAAGTGTATGTGATGACTTTTTAGAGTAGTTAACGCTGTCAACTAACCAGGCGTCCAAGGCGAAAGAGTTAGTACCCAGGGCTCCCCGACTGAAAATTGGAGAAGGATTATATGACAAGGGTAATTGGTTAAGAGACCCGCAGGTGGGATTGTCTGGGTTGGGGTTATTTAAAGTCGGTTTTGGAATGAGGAATTCTCTTGCTCCTCAAAATAGCATTTGGGAATTAGATGTTGGGAGATTGGTAGTCCCAGGGGTGTTCATGGATACAGATTTGTTAACCCAAATGGCATTGAATTATGATTCAGTTACCAGGTGTATGCAGGATGTGAATGGAAAAACCCTCGTGGAGATAAATGCGGAAGAGTTGAGAACAGCGTTCAGGCTTAGTGAGTTTACCAATTTCTTGGAACCTATAAACTTCACACAATTAGCTCAGGTATACAGGGCACAGAGGACTCATCTCAGGAATGGGCCTCTCAAAGAACTTTTTCTGAAAGTAGGAGGGTTGACAGTTGTAGGGCCTAATACACAAGAGCCTTTTTCATTAAGTGTGTTTACCTTGAGGGCAAAAGGGATGTATTGGGCACTTTGCCAAGTTCTGGGAGAGGATGCCGAATCTAATATGCCAAATCATTATTTGTTAATGATTGTTCAAATTCTGAATCCTTCTCTTGCTATTACATTTGATTATGCTTCCTATATTGCTGATGCTATCCATGGAGGATTGATAGGGATAAAGAATGGAAAGGTGGATAGGCCATTTGGGTGGTATTCACTATTGATGCACCTCTTCCTCTTCAAAGGTGGAGATTATTTCGCCAGTGGAATGGACTTGGTAAAAGAAAAGGAGGGAGAAAAGGTGTCGGTGCAATTATGGAGTACTGTATTGTCATGGGATAGAGAGGATGCAAGTTTTCCAAAGTTTGATAAATATTTTGCATCCAAGATAAGGACTCTCCTTTGCTCTGACAATCCAAGAGTCCCCAAGGTTCTTCTGGAATTCTTAAGACCAAAAGAATTCGCAGAGAGTATCAAGATAGTTCATAACTGGGGTGATATGCACTTGTATCCAGTTTCTACAGTTTTTAGAGTCATTGGTTTCAGAGGCACCCCATTTTTGTTACCATGCCAGGTCCCCCTCAAAGTGGGAATAGCTGAGATTCTCAGACAAATTGGTGACTTGCAAGAGGCAGAGTTAACAGGCAGAGGTAAAGGGACTATTTTCCCTACAGCTACAGTAGCCCACCAATTTATAATCACCAAGGGAGGCTGGAAATGTTTTGAGGATTTCCTCAAACCCTACCATTTGTCCACTGCAGTGTCTAGATGTGCTGATCCGGAAGACTTCTACAATGGTGTATTCCGGAAGAAAGTAGCATGTAGAGGAAAGCCTCATCAATTCCACTTTCCTGAAGACCTCATCAGGAATGAATTTGATTTGGATGAACAGGAGTTAAGGAAGGAAAAATGGGTGGCTTAAAGGAAGGCCTTGGATTTTGTGCATCAATTTGATGCTAGCTATGACCCATTGTCTAGCTTCTTCCCATTGGAAGAAAAGATAAAATTTTTGATTATTTGTTTTGAGGATGTGATGCAGACAATAAAGGAGAAAAGGGAAGTTGTAATTAAAAACAACCCTGAGAAAGCAAGAATGATTTTGGGGAAATCAGCTCCTACTAAAGCCATCCCTCCTGGTGATTACACCCTGCATAAGAAAGCAGGTTACAGTGTGTTGGTGTCTGCAAGAGGGGAACCCTCTTCATCCAAAGGGAAGAGGAAAGCACATGAAGTCATTGACATACAAGACAGCCCAAAGAAGCAGAGGGTGGGGAAGGAGGTACAATCAGATACACCCTTATATTCCCCATCCCAATCCCCTCTCCACATTGGAGATGAACAAGCAGCAACTGAATACCTCTCTCAGTTGGGCAGCTTGGGGGAGATTGCGTATACATATGATGAGGTGGAAGAAGGGATGCCAGAAGAGCCCATTGAAGCACAAATGGACATCACTTCAATTGAACTCAAAGGCCAGGAGTGGGATCCTGAGATAAAGAAGGCCACTAGTGCCTTTCTAGTGGATGATAGTTTTGTCACATCTGAAGCATTCGTGCAATTTATCTAGAAACAACATATAGATAAGTATAATGCTAGATGTGAAACAAGAAAGGCAGAACAACCTGATAAAGATCCAGCCTTAGTAGAGGAAGAAATAAAACAGGAGATGATGGAAGAATTCAAAACCATCACTCCTGAACACGGAAGAGATTTAGTAGCACAAGCTGGAGTGCTCATTCTACCAGAATGGAATATTGTTGATGCTCTGGTGCTGGATGCAGTGAGAAAAGAAACCAAACCCATGGAAGGGGTTACATTCAGTAAAGACAATGCTGCTCTAGTCATGTGGTCCCTTAAGAGAAATGAGGACAAGAAGGGTAAAGACACCACAGGGACAAGTCACATTGGTGGATTAATGGTCAAGAGAGTAGAGAGTACAGGGGTAGTAGAGGCTGCTAGCACGGTGTTGGAGACTGCCAAATTTAGTGTTGCAGTAGCTGAGAAGGATGCTAAAGAAAAGGAGGCCCTCCAGCTCAAATTGGGAACAGTCTTGAAGGCTTATGATAGTGCCAAGGAGGAAATAAGAGGCAAGGAGAGTATTATTGCCAGATTGCAGAGCCAATTAGCAGGACAACGTCAATAGGGTGAGTCTTCAACATTAATGATCACCTCTTCTCCTGCAAGACCTCCACCTACTAGCCCCATTATTGAGCTCCCACCATCTCCTGCACCTTCCAGCTCTCAGATGATAGAGATAACTCCCCAAGAATTGGAGAGTCTTAAGCAAACTCAGGCCTATTATGTAGGGAAGTATGAAGAAAAGATCAAGGCCACAGTCTCCAGTTTTGCAGACACTATAAATGCTTCACTCCTTCACAATAGTGTAGGAAAAGTCATGGAGATATGGACTGAGTTGAGAAGAGATAAGGCCATCTTGACACCCATTTTTGACAGATGGAGGCCTAGGGAGCAGGATTTGGAGTTCATGTGTGTTTCCTGTGATGAAGCAAGGGCCAATCCCATTATAAAGGCTACTTCTGATGTTGCTAAAGTTTTAATGCAATTAGCTGCAGATGTAGACAATATGGACAGGAAGGTCAATTTGTGCAAAAAGGAATACACTGATCAAGTTTTTGAATTGCTTCCAGGAATTTTTGCCAATCCAGACCAGCTGAAAGACAAGCAGGTATGGCTCAATGAGATAGATGCTAAGTTGTCAGCAAGGGTCAAAGGAATCATTGATCTCGATGACACCTCATTCTTTGTTCTAACCATACAGGAAATAGAAAGAATTAAATCACACTACAATTTTCTTAACTCAGAAGTCAACAAACTGAGGAATTCTTGGAAAGGGTTGACTAAGGTTAAAAGTGATGTGATTAATTTTGTATGGCCGACCGAGGAGACGTATAGTGAGTGGGGAGTTAAATATTCCACTCGAGATCCGGAGCAGTTAGAGAGCGTCCCTGAAGAGCCAGAAGAGGTTGCAACTGAATAACCCGTCCAACAGACTGCTCAAGAAGCTGAAAAGAGCGCATAACTGAAATTGTAACTTCTTCAATTTTTGAAGTAATTGTAACAAACTTTTCCTTGAGGAGTCCGAAGCTTAGTGCATCCATATTGTTATAAATGGATACGAGGACTAGAGAGAAAGGGATCACAAAAATTTTGTAAGAAAACGCTGCAGAAATATTATCTGAGCTTTTCCAAAGATTAATGGAGAATCAGACTTTTATAAGATCTTTTCAAATGAATATCAATATATAGGCCGTCAGTTTGAAATGAAAGCTTTGTGTCGTCTTCAATCTTGTCCTTGAGTTTATTTACTTTTTTTCATTCAGAATAGTCTAGGATTTTTCTGTTTGATTGAAATTGTAAGGCAATCTCAGTATGGGTGTTTCTAGCTTTTCTCTTTAGGAGGGAAATTAAACATGCATGACCACTCTACCAGTAAATACTTTAGGAGAAGCTTTGAATTTTGAGGGCCATAGTTTATTTTGAAGTGATTAAATTCTTGTTGATGTTAGGCATCTGCAGGGATAAATGGAAACCTAGTTGATGGGAAGTATAGAGATATTTTGTTTCAGGAGTTTGATTTGAGTTTGAGTGACTCTATAGCCTTGGATAAAACACTGGTATTAATCGAAGGCTGTTTATTGCATACTTTGTTGATCAAATATGTTGAAGTTGAGTATTGTTTCATCCTTTGTTTTCAATTGTTTTTCAAGGTGAATGAATCCACTGGTTTCTGGACTGGTTTGCTGTGGATTTGTTGCTTAAGAGTGTGGAGTTAATTTACAGAAGGTATACCCACCTGGGCTCAAAGAAAGGTCCGAAGTGTAGAAGGTCTAACCAAACCTTGTCATATGTTGTCTCTAGAATCCCTTTCTCCTTGATGTCTCTTCGGCATTCATTTTAGATTGTATTATTTTAAGGGCATTGAAGAGGAATCAGATTTTGAGAACAACATGTGGTACCTTTCTTGAAGTTTTGTTGCAACAAATATATGCCCAACCTTACATACCAAGCTTTAGGATCTTTCTTGAGTCCATAAAATGGCTTCTTGAGACTAGAGACCATATTCCAATCTTCTGACAAGTAAAACCCATCCAGTTGTTCAATGTAAACGTCTTCTTCATATTCTCCATTCAAGAATACTGACTTAACATTCATCTGATATACCTTAAAGTTATTGTAGGCAACAAATACAAGAAACGTCCTTATAGCTTCCATCCTAGCTACTAGATAATTTTTTTCCTCTAAGCCTATACCTTCAACTTGTGAATAGCCTTTACAAACCAGTCTTGCCTTTTTTCTTGTGACTTCTCCATCTTCATTCAGCTTGTTCTGGAACACCCACTTTATTACTATTACATTCTTTTCCACCGATTTAGGTATCGATTCCCATGTCTAATTTTTTCTATCTAATTGAACTCTTCTTTCATTGCCTTCATCCATCCATTATCTTTGTAGGCCTTTGTAAAGGTCTTTGTCTCCACCTTAGATAAGAAACAAAAAAGTACTTGATCACTAGAAATGGATAGTCTTATTCTTCTTGGAACTCCTTTATCTTTATCTCTAATGATCAAATCCTTTGAATGATTCTTTTGCACATACTTTTCAAGTATCTTAGGTGCTTTTTTAGGTTCCTTCTCTTTTGCATCTGATTCTACTTTATCTTTCAGAACATCTTTCTCTTTTGTAGTAATGGGGGTATCTTCTATCTCAAACTCAAATTTTGATGTAACTTGATTCCATTATTCACATACTTTGACACTTATACTTTCTGCAATCCTCTTCAACCTCATTTTGTGGCATCGATATACCTTTCTCTTTGTAGAGTGTCCTATAAATATTCCTTCATCGGATCTTGCATCAAAATCTTCCAAATCTTCTTCATCTCTTTTGATGTAGCACTTGCTTCTAAAGATTCTGAAATATTTGATTGTATATGATCTTCCATATCATAGCTCATAAGGTGTCTTTGTATTATTCACTCTCACTTACACCCTTTTAAGAATATAGAAAATAATATGCACAACTTATTTCCAATACGCATTAGTTGGGTTAACATTTTTTAATATAATTCTAGACATTTCAATGACAATTCTATTCTTCCTCTCAACAAATCCATTTTAATGTGGAGTCCTAAGTGTAGACAATTATCATATAATACCATGCTCTTCACAAAATCTATCAAATTCATTTGATGTAAATTCTCCACCACTATTAGACCTTAGACATTTGATCATAGCTTCTACTAGATTTTCAACCACATATTTGAACAATTTAAATATATCTATGGCTTCTGATTTTTCTTTTAAGAAAGTGATCCATGTAATCATAAATGAGAAACATAAAACACCTTTCACCATTTAGTCCTCTTTCCATTATAGGTCTACACAATTATGTATGAATCAATTCCAAAGGTTTTGTAGTAGAATACTTCTTGTTCTTGAATCTGTTCATTGTTTGCTTTCCCATCTAACATTCCTTGCATACTGTATTGCCAGGTTTGATAGTCTTTTGGCAAATCTCGCATTTCTTGAGTAGAACCAATCTTCACCATGTTGTCAGAATTAATGTGTTCCATTATTTTGTGCCACAAGCAACATTCACTGCTATGTGCCAAGAAATAGCTACTTCCTCTATTTTATTTTATATAATAAACATTGTCGTTTGTTCTTAGACCTTTTACAACTAACCTTTCAGAATCTCCTTTTCTGATTTAAAATTTGGACCCATGAAATATGAGCTTGTAACCTTTACTACACATTTGACTCACACTTAAAATATTATGTATTAAACCCTTAATGTAATAAACATCATCTACCTTATGCTTATCATCAATGGATACAATTCCTTCACCACAGATAGGTGCAACCTCTTCACCAATAAACTTCACCGATTCATTGTCATACATTTCAAAGCCAAGGAACTTAATTTTTTCACATGTCATGTGATTCGAACATCCAAAATCAATTATCCAAGCTTTAGGTTCTTCTTTTGCATATAGTGAAGTCTTTATAATCATTAATCTTTCACTATTATCTTTGTCATGCAGAGTACCAGACCTTTTATTATCCTTTTCTTTTATAGCTAAAAATAATAATTCATCATTTGAGTCATCACAATTTTTATCTTAAGATGATTGGGTCTCTATTAAATAAAAATTCTTCGTAGGCTTGTCTCTATCATCAATTATTTTATTTCTATAATCTCTTTTGTAAGTGTAACATCCTAAAATTGCACCCCTTTCAATTTTCAACTGTATTTGGGTCTTCACCTTAGTGTTTGTGCCCCTCGACCTGATCGGGGACCTGATTATGCCCATACATATCAAAATCTTCATGCAACTCAATGATGCACCCTGCCCGCACCTTGATCATGCCCCAAATTAGGGTAGGACTAGGGAGTGGTTCCCTGGTCCCCCTTAATGGGGACCTATATTGGACACCTCCCCCTGACCTATCTCAAATTTGAAGCGGGAAAATCCCCTCTATGTCAGCTCAAGTTGGGAAATCAGTCAATTAATCCTAGGGGAAAGTATATAAGAGGGATTTCTCCTCTCATTTGACATAACACATGATCTAACAAAATTCAATCAAGCATCCAAGCATTCAAGAGATCAACCATTCAATCATTCAAGAGAAATTGAGCATTTTCTGTCTTCCTTCAAGCTTTGGAGCAACAATAGAGTCAAGATTTCAAGCATTGAAGAGGAGATCATCATCCTAATTCATGAAATCATTATTCCATGTGGAGGAAAGCAAAACTTCACAAGGAGGTATAAGCATTTCATTTTCAAGCAATTCAACATCCCCTCAAAGAGGAGGATTTATACTTTTAGTCATTTCAATTACATTATTTCAAACACTTGGTTAATTCCAAAACCGAGGTTTGACCTAAAGCATGGGGCTTCACTTAATGAATCTAGGTTATATCATGTGTGTTCATGACATACTAAATATGTTAGATAATTCAAATAATCGAAATACAACTGAGAGGGGGGGTGAATCAGTTGTCACAAATTACCAGAACATTTAGCAATTAAAAATTTAATATCGAAACCTAAAACATTAATACTAGAATACTTAAACCAAATACCAGAATAGCAGTTAAACCAATTAAGCATAAACAATAATCAAGGAATAAATACTATCCACATGACACCAAGATTTATACGTGGAAAACCTGGTAAAGGGAAAAACCACGGTGGGAAGCCTACCCATAGTTAGATAATACTTTTGCAGTAAGTATGTGAATTACGATTGAGGGGCCTGCACTTGCAGGAAGGCCAACAACCTAGAGCACACTACTCATCACAAAAGGAGTCTCGTTGACTACATAGAAATCCAAACTACAATCTAGAAGAATGAATGAACTGCAAAGATAACATCGACTATGCCTGAGTACAGTTCTAGTTAAGCTCAATACCAGAGGAATAAATCCTCTTACATAAACCCAAATCGATCTCCAATGATTGACCAAATCCTCTGCTTGAATGATATTACATTATTCACACATTACATATCCATATCTCATACCATGACCATGATCTACAATGAGATCTTACATCATATATATACAAACCCTTGACCATAAACAATTAGGTCGGCCACCAAACAATAAACCAATTACATAACTATAAAACATGTCGGCCTTAGACCAAACAAACAATATTCAACCCACAAGACATCCCGGAAACACATTGAGAGGTCCAATCCACATGTTACATTAAGTGGATCCATAACCTAGATCAACTGGGACCCAATATAGGTCCACACGCTAAAGCAATGATCTCCATCCACCAAGTCTCAAACATGATCATCATCAGTATCCTAAATCTCCACTAGAAGCTACACCAACACCACTTATGCATATCATCAAATATCTTCATCAAAGCTCTACCGATGAAACCCTCGTCGGAATCACAAGCCAAGCTTCCAAGCAAACAGGATAGCATCCGATCACCATACCAAAACCAACTTACTAAATATGAACATGAGTATCATGAATAAGCCAATTCCATTACCAAATCATACCAAACCATACTGGATCATGCTGGATCCAATCCAACCAGAAACCACACATCCTACTACGACTAGAAGGGTGTCAATAAAGCATCCAAAACAACTAGTGTTGACATCAATGATAAAACATCAATGAAACATGTAATCAATTCCTCCAAATGGCCAACAATCTCCCCCTTTGGCATTCATGGAAACATTAGATGTGAAAAACATCTAAGTACCAATAAATGCCAAATATGTCTCTCCCAATGGAAGACAACCAACAATCTCCCACATAAAGATATAGAAATGAAATTCTGAAACAAAGACCAAACTCCCCCTATAAATGATATCTATGTAAAGCTCTAAATTACATATATATTTCTCCGCCTAATGTATACAACTCCTTTTATTTCTTTTTCACATCAATATCTCTCCCCCTTTGACATCAATGCCAGAAATCTAACATAAATATCAAAGCAAAAACATAACCCACTGAAACACAAAGCTAGCTACTCCCCTAGAGTAGTAGCATCCCCAAATCAGTGCTAGAATGAATGATACCTCTGATAATACATACTAGACTGATGCCAAAACACATCAATTAGTTCTCTGTCGAAGGGGCAGAAACCCCTAACCTATCTCTTAGGTACTCAAATGGTTCTTTAGGCATAGGTTTAGTGAAAATATCTACAATCTGCTCTTTAGTGTTTACATAAACCAATCTGATTTCATTTTCTTCCACCTTCTCCTTCAAAAAGTTATACATGATAGATATGTGCTTTGTCTTAGAATGAAATATTGGATTCTTTGATATGTCAATAGCAATAGAGTTATCACAGTGAATAACTACCGGTCCAGTGCAATGCACTTTGATATCCTTCAATAGTTGCTTCATCCATAGAACATGTGTATAGTTAGTAGCAGTAGTAGCATACTCAGCTTCAACATTAGATAAAGAAGTACATGACTATTTCTTGCTGATCAATGAAACCAACTTGTTTCCAAGAAAGAAATCTCCACAGGAAGTACTTCTCCGGTCATCAACATCACAGTCATCATCCTTAGGGTACCACAAACCATATTTGATGTACCTTGTAAGTATCTAAAAATCCTTTTCACCACACTCTCATGATTTTCTTTAGGATCACTCTAATATCTAGATGCAATAAAAACAACATTCATTATTTTAGGCCTAGTCTGAGTCAAATAAAGAATACCTCCAATCATAAATTTGTATCTTGTAGGATTTACCGGTGCAGAAACATCTTTCCTTGTCAATTTCTCACTTGTAACCATAGGAGTACTTACTAGTTTAGAATCTCCCATACCAAATTTATTCAACAATTCCCTAGCATACTTAGTTTGACAGATGAAAAAACCTTTGTCAGTCTGAATAATCTCCAAATGTAAGAAAAATTTCATTTCCCCAATCATAAACATTTCAAATTCTTTCTCCATATTCTTAGAAAATTCCATGCACAACTTATCTTCACCTCCAAAAATAATATCATCAACAAATACTTCAATAATCAGTTTATCATCATCAATGATCTTATAATATAAATACTTGTCAACATTACCCTTAGTAAAACCAAGCTTCGAAAGATATTTATCTAGCCTTGCATACCAAGCTCTAGGTGCCTATTTCAATCCATATAAAGCTTTTCTTAAATTGCAAACCATGTTTTTATCATCGGAAAGTAAGAAACCATCAGGTTTCTCAATATAGACTTCCTCATCAAGATCCCCATTCAAAAATGCACACTTGACATCCATTTGATAAACCTTGTAGTTCTTATGGGCAACATAGGCAATAAATAATCTTACAACTTCAATCCTAGCTACATGTGCAAAAGTCTCTCCATAATCAATTCCTTCCTTTGGAGAATATCCTTTACAAACCAATATAGCCTTATCCCTTACAACTTGACCATCCTCATTCAATTTATTCCTAAAAGCCCATTTTGTTCTAGTAACATTCTTATTTTTAGGCCAGGGAACCAAAGTCCATGTGTTATTCTTCTCAATCTGATCTAATTCTTCTTTCATAACTTTCAACCAATATTCATCTTTTCATGCTTCAATTACTAATATCGGTTCAACTTGATAAATTAAACACACCTCATTAGTTACCAATCTTCTTCTTATCATCACTCCATTGTTCTTATCCCCAATGATCTGATCTTTTGAATGATTCAAGCTCACATACCTAGGAGTCTTCTGACACTCTATTCCTCTTCCTGATTCTTTAGTTATTGTTGAATTATTTGATACTGTTGGAGTAACTGGTTCAACACTCTGTTCTGGTAAAGGTGCTACCAGTTTAAATATAATCATTTCCACCACCGGTTCCTTCTCATAAACTCTGATTTGACCTTTATTCAGCTCATCCACCTTGACATTAGCACTCTCCACAATTCTTTGAAATCTCTTGTTATAACATATATATGTTTTTCTTTAATTAGAATAACCAAGACATATTCCTCCATCACATCTAGGATCAAATTTTCCAATGATATCATCTCTCCTGATATAACATTTACTACCAAAGATTCTGAAATACTTAACTATAGGTTTATTGCCAAACCATAATTCATAAAGTGTCTTACCGATTTCTCCTTTGATATGTACTCTGTTGAATGTATAAACCGTTGTGCTCACTTCTTCTCTCCAATAGATATGAGGTAGAATAGCTTCCATCATCATTGTTCTGGCAACATCCAAAATAGTTATGTTCTTCCTTTCCACAACTACATTCTACTGAGGTGTTTAGGGAGCAGAAAATTGTCTCCTTATACCATGCTTCTCACAAAAGTTATTAAACCCACTGGATGTAAATTCTCCACCTTGATCTGACCTCAAACACTTAATCTTCAATCTTGTCTTAGTTTCCACTTTAGCCTTAAAGATTTTAAACTTTTCAAAAGCCTCAGATTTCTCCCTTAGAAAAGTAACCCACATCGCTCTAGAATAATCATCAATGATTAGCATAAAATATCTATCACCTTGAAAACTTTTAACTCTAGCAGGGCTACACAAATCAGTATGAATAAGATCAATAACATCATTAGATTTATCTTGTATACTCCTAAAAGAGGTTCTGACCTATTTACCCATTAGACATTCTTTACATACCGAATTATAGGGCTTCATAATCTTAGCTATATCTCTAACTACCTTAGTTGAATTGATATTTACAATGCAATCAAAATTCACATGACACAGCCTCTTATTCCATAGCCAACTCTCATCAATTTGTGCAATCAAACATGTCTTCTCACTAGAATTCAAATGAAATATATTCCCTTTTGTCTATGTACCATTTGCAATCTCCAAACCAGATCTATTAATGATTTTGTATTTTACATCCTTGAACTATAATTGAAATCCCTTATCCACCAATTGTCCTACACTCAAAATATTATGCTTCAAACCTTCAACAAAATAAACATTATCACTATTATTCTTACCATCCAGTGATATAGTTCCTTTTCCTTTGATCAAACATTCTTTGTCATCTCCAAATCTAACCAGACCACCATCAAGTTCTTGCAAAGATAGAAAATTCCCTTTATCTCCAGTCATATGATGTGAACAACCACTGTCAATTACACATTCATCCTTGTCTTCTATTTTAGCAAAAAGTGCCTTCTCTTTAGGTACATTCTCTTCCAGTGTTGGAACATCTTCCTTGATAGCCAAGAACACCCATTCCTTTCCATTTCTAGAACTACTAGCATAATCTTCTACCAGTTCATCATCAGAGTCAGTAATACCTTGCTCATCCACTACGTAGCATGATTTGTCTCTATTTTTCCTGTACCTATACTTGTTTTGATATCCAGGGTTAGGCTTAAAAGATATTCTAACTCTCTCTTCAAATCTTGAATTCCTTTCAGGACATCTAGATGCAAAATGACCAATCTTATTACATGCAAAATATTTAAAAGGTGTTTTTCCTTCATACTTACTTCCTACTGGTCCTTTAGGTACTCTTCTAGCAAATAGTGCTTTAAGTTGTTCAAACTCATCATCTTCTCTCTTCATATCATCCAATTCCTTTGCATATAAATCTTTCCAATCTTTCTTACCAGTTGTTGATGCAGATGCATGAAAAGCTGGTTCAGACTTCACAGCTCCAAAAGGTCCAAATTCTTCAAGCTAAAAAGAGGATAATTTCCCAACCAAGGTATCTCTATTGACATAAGTATTAGACATTGTTCTCAATTCATTAATAGTTGTATCATTCATCTTGTAAGCCGATGGTAGGGCTCTCAAGAATTTAGAAACAATTTCATCTTCACTTAGATTTCCACAACAACATTGAATTCCCATAACAATCTCATTTACCCTTTCCATGAATGCAGTAATCCTTTCATCTTATTCCATCTTTAGGTTTTCATATCTCACCCAATAAGCATTAAGTTTAGCAATCTTCATAGTAGGGTCACCTTCATTAAGAGTCTCCAACTTATCCCATATAGTCCTTCCAGATGATTTGGTAGTTAATCCCATTATTTGTTGATCAGAAAGTGCACACAAGAGGGCTTCTCTTTCTCGACAATCATTCTCAAGCTCCTTATCCAATTTTTTCAAAGGAGGATTGCCAAATGTTGGATTATGAGGTGTAACACCATTCTATGTCTCCATCTGAACCTTCCATATTGTGTAATTTGTTCCATCAAGCCTAGGAATATCTCTTTGAAAGATATCTCCAAATGAACTAGATGAACTTGAATTGTTAGTCACCATAGGATCTTCCTCAAATGGATAAGATTTCTGCAGAGAGGACTAGAGCTCTGATACCAATTGTTAGATAGTTCAAATACCTGGAAGACAACTAAGAGGGGGGGTGAATCAGTTATCACAGATTACCAGAACATTTAGCAATCAAAAATTTAATACTAGAACATAAAACATTAATACCAGAATTCTTAAACCAAATACTGGAATAACAGTTAAACCAATTAAGCATAAACAATAATCAAAGAATAAATACCATCCACATGACACCAATATTTATACGTGGAAAACTTGGTAAAGGGAAAAACCACTGTGGGAAGTCTACCCATAATCAGATAATACTTCTGCAGTAAGTATGTGAATTACAATTGAGGGGCATGCACTTGCAGGAAGGCCAACAGCCTAGAGCACACTGCTCATCACAAAAGGAGTTTTAGTGACTACATAGAAATCTAGACTACAATCTAGAAGAATGAATGAACTGCAAGGACAGTATCGACTATGCCTAAGTACAGTTCCAGTTAAGCTCAATACTGGAGGACTAAATCCTCTTACATAAACCCAACTCGATCTCCAATGATCAACCGAATCCTCTGCTTGAATGATAGTACATTATTCACACATTACATATCCATATCCCATACCATGACCATGATCTACAATGAGATATTACATCATATATATACAACCCCTTGACCATTAACAATCAAGTCAGCCACCACATAGTAAACCAATTACATAATTATAAAAAATGTCGGCCTTAGACCAAACAAACAATATTCAACCCACAAGACATCCCGAAAACACATCGAGAGGTCCAATCCACATGTTACATTAAACCGGTCCATAGCCTAGATCAACCAAGACCCAATATAGGTTCACACGCTAAAGAAATGATCTCCATCTACCAAGTTTGGAACATGATCACCATCAACATCCTAAATCTCCACCAGAAGCTACACCAATACCACTTATGCATATCATCAAAGATCTTCATCAAAGCTCTGTCGGTGAAACACAACTTACAAAAGAGGGTCAATTAAATTTGAAACACAACCAATCTACTTAGTATTCAGTCCTTGCATCATTTAGGATTGGATCTAGTAGATTCATCCCCCTCTTTTGAATGTAAAGTCCTCTCAAGCAAAAATTGAGCTTAGTGAATCCTCCCTTCTATGTGGAGAATTGGCTAAGCTCCCAATTTTCCACTTTATATATTGGTGAACCCGACTCCTTACACACTTAATTCTGATTTTTATTTTCAGATTTGAGTGTATGCAATTTAAAATTCAAAATTTCAATTACAAGCTTAATTTCCATGCAATTTTCAAAAGTTTAGAAGTTAAATTCACAAAAAACCCTAATTTTTAGATTCAAAATTGAGTTTGTGATTTTTCTAAATTAGATTGATTGTTTCATGTCTGGGAACTCTTCAATTTTGGAATTCAAGTTTTTATTTACATTTTCAATTTTTTAATTTTTTTTAAATTAAGTGGTAAAAGAAAAACCCTTATTTTAAAATTGAACTTGTTGATTGTATAGATCTTGAATTAATTTTCAAATTTGGGTCCTTGCTTCAATTTCAAAATTCAATTACCCACCTTGCAACATTCAAATTTTCAAATTTAAATTTTTAAAATTGAGCGGTTTATGCAACAAACCCTAATTGTTAAAATTAAATTAATCTTGTCCAATTTTCCTTTAACATTTAATTGACTAAATTAGATCTAAAGACTCTTGTTGTACTTTTAAACATCATAAAAGTCCGCCCTTAAGTGTGCCCTTTTAATTCTTTCAATTAATCACCTTCTCCAACATCCTAAGTGTGTCATATTTTGACCTTCAAGGGTTATTTTTGCATATCTAGACATCTCCAATTCCTATATCCTTCTAGAATTCAAATTAAAATCACAATATCTTGCTTCCCTAAAATTTGGTAAGAAGTTGGTTGGACCAAGTAGGTACCTACATGGGCTTGACTTTTTCTTCTCAAATTTTGGGAGCTTGTTTTGATTGTATTTTATTGCACAATTCCAAAGATTTGTAAAATTTTATTGATTTTAGGTCACCCTAAGGTCAAAAACAAATCTCAATTTCAATATTTCCATTTTTAATTTAAATTTTAAAATTAAGTCGTTAATTACATATACCCTAATTTTAAAAATTAACTTGATTTCTCCAATTTTTCAACATACCAAAATTTCAAATTTTAAAATTAAGAGGTTAGATTTAGACAACCCTAATTTTAAATTTAATCTTCCCTCCTTTCAATTTTAAAATTTTTAAAATTAAGAGGTCATTTTTTGCCCTAATTTTAAATTTCACTTTCTATCTTCTAAGGGATAATTTCAAATTTAAATTAAGAGGTTATTTTGACAAAGCCCTAATTTTAAATTTTAAATTCCTAGGAGATTGCATTTTGCATTTTACAATTCTAATTTACAATTTCCCTCCCTTAGTGCATGATTTTTACTACTATTAGTCCTACCTATAGTATCCCTATTAGAAGAAGTTGTAGAATTAAGGCTGCCCAAGGTTTAATTACCGAGGAGATGGAGCCTAATTTGGCTAGCTTTTTCAATGAGGATATTGGTGGATCTTCCAATCCTACAGATATTCATGTTTATCCTCTTGATAATTCTAATGATGTGGAAGAATCACTAACTAGGGTATTCGTTGATCAATTGGCAAAGATGGACAATCAATTTGACAATCTTCAACAATGGATGAGTCAAGAATACCCAGAAAGTGAAGCTCTCCCATTGATTGAAGGATTAAAAAGAATGATTCAAAGTGATAAACATGGTGTTGATATCTTGTGTGGTATTTCTCATATTGTTGATTCTAATATCATGCCTATGAAGAGTTGTGCTATAAACCTAGGTTATACACAACCTCCTAGTCAAGTTGATCATTCGATTCCTTTGACAACTCCTATGACTAGTGTTCCAACCTTCACATCAAACATCATGGCTACCTCTACATAAAATGTCATACCTACAAATTTTAGTCATGGGGGAAATACCTCTTCTTTCATTCCTCCTACCATGAGTGTTCCCCTTGTTACCCAATCACACTCACCACCTATAAATGCCATTCAAGGGGCCAACTCCTTCAATCACAATTCCTTTATCCCTTCCATGTGTTACCCAACCTTCTCCATTACCTACTTATCATAGTGTTCCACCTCCTTATTCTCAATATCTTCCTTCATTCAACAATATTACTCCTCCCTCTCAATCCAACATGTCTATAATCAACCCCTTTATCGAAGCTACAATCAATAGTCTAGCCTAAACATTGTCTTCCTTACAACAAAAAATAGCTTCTTGTAGCATCCTAAAATTGTGACACTTGCAATTTCGACTGCATTTCAGTCTTCACGATGGCGACGCAACACGCAACCTAAATGGAGACCCTGAAACTTGCTCACGACATTGAAAACTGCATTTTTCAAGCACCCTGGCCTAAACCTCCTTGCACTCTGCTGTCCCGGGAGGTGGGACCAGAGTGCCCAGCGCCCTGGTCCCCCAGGACCATGGCGCCCAGTGCCCTAGTCCCTGGGCCTATTTTGGGCCCGGTCTCCTATGAGACTTCGGGTCTTTTTGTTTGCAATTTGGAAATTAACTTTCCTGGTCGGCCTAAGGTCGGGAAAATCAGTCTATTAACCCTAATTGGCAAGTATATAAATGGCATTTTCCTCTTTCATTCGACATGATGGAAAAAGCATGGAAACTATACTCAAGAATTCAAGCATTCAAGCATTCCTTCAAGCAATTGATCATTTCAAGTCTCCATTCAAGGCTAAGTGTTGCATTCAAGACAAGGATTCAACCATTGAAGAGGAGATCACATACTACATGCTACAATATACAACATACAACATCTATACCTTCGCACATAAGGATATAAACATCCTTACAACAAGGTATTAGTACTTGTTTTACATTACAGACATTTACATTTACAACACTTGCTCATTTCTTGGTTAATTCCAAAACCGGGGTTTGACCTAAAGGCAAACCCCTAATCCCTAACCCCCCAATCGTCTTCGCTTTTCTATGTGTAGGTTGCAGGTACATGGCTGAAATTGAAGATCTGGAATCCTTGTGTAGAGACGAACAGATCCCCCTTCATTTTGCGGATTTTTCGGAGGACCGTGGCGCTCGGGCGCCATCGTCCCGACAACTTTTGCTCAAATTTGCAGGACAGCGCCGTATCGACATTTTACTGCTAATTCCAGGTCCGCAGCTTCATCCTATATCCCTATCTCAGTTTATAAGTGAATCTTTGTCATTTTCTATGCATTTCTAGCTTAATTCTTCTATCAACATTCTTTACAAAAGAGGGTAGCCTTGCTTTCTTAACCCTTGAAACACATTTAGCATCCAATCTCGCATTGTGTGGGATTGGATCTTGTGGGTTTCAACCCCTCTTTTGAATGTAAAGTCTCTCCCCTAAGTGAAAACCATCAACCCTAGTGAATCTCCCTTCTCTCTCCTTGGAGTTGGAAGAGGGGAGAGCAACTAGGGTTCGATCGCGATTTTCCACTTTACATTTTGGTGAACCCGACGTGAACATCCTTTCTGATTATTCATAGTTAGATCTGAAAATTGGATTCCTTGATTACATGTCCATGTTTGATCTTTGGCAAAATTTTAGAGGTTAATTGCATAAAAACCCTAAATTTTCTTTTTAAGTAATTAAGCTTGTGAAATGTCTAAATGTTGATGCTTGTTTCAGATCTGCCCTTCTATTACAAATTATCAATTCATATTTGTGCTTTAATTTTGAAAATTAAGTGGTTAAGTGTCAAAACCCTAATTTTTGAAACCCTCTTGATTCAACCTTTGTCCAACAATTTCACTAATCAAAACATCTCCAAATCAGCTGTAACTTTGGATTCCACAATAAAATCACAATATCTTTCATCCCTGAAAATTTGGAAAAAAGTTGCGAGGACCGTGTGCACTCCGAGCGCCATCGTCCCCGACATTTTTTCCGAAATTTCGGGAGCTAGATCTTACTGTATTTTCCTGCTAAAATCTAGAATTTTGGCTGATTTTATCAAATCTAACAGTTTCAAAATTACAGTCAAAGTTGGTCTTGTGATTGCTTGGATTAAAGCTTCTAAACATTCAAAAATCATCGAAATTGAAATTTTGTGTCAAAATTGTGTTCTTACTGTCCTAAATCTGAAAAGTGTGTTTGCATTCATTCAAAATTTTAGTGCTTTATTCAAATTCTTGCAATTTGTGACTTTTGAAATTAAGTGCTTAATTACAACAACTTTGATTTCCGCTTTCAGAATTGAATTTTGCGTGAAATTGAGTCAATTTTTAAATTTCAAAATTTGCATTGCTCTTGACATTCCCTCTAAAATCATAACATTCAAAATTTCAGTTTCCCTCTCTTTTTCAATATTCAAATTTTGCATTTTTCGACAATCTTGGTAGGGTTCAATTTTGAGATTGCAACTTTAATTTGGCCTATCTACAGATCATAAAATCACTCAATTTTTTCAGATTAGCTCTAAAATCATCATAACTTTCATCCCTGCAAATTTCAAAAAAAATTGCTGGGACCGTGTGCACTTCGAAGCGCCACGGTCCCTGACATTTTTTCTGAAATTTCGGGAGATTGTCCTGATTATATTTAACAGCTTAAATCCAGAAGATTGGCTGATTGTACTGAAAATTGCTACCTCTAAATTCAAAATTTTCTCTCTCTCTCTAGTGCATGAGTTTTACAACAATAAGCCCTACTTACACTATTCCCGTTAGACGAAGCCTTAGAATTAAGTCTTTCCGAGGTTTAATTATCGAGGAGATGGAACCTAATTTGAATAGCCTTTTTAACGAGGACATGGGTAATTCCTCTAATCCTCCTAATGATGAAGAAGCTCTCCATGAGGTTTCTGAAGAACAACTTTCGAAATTGGATAACCAATTTGACGATTTTCGACAATGGATGTCTCAAGAATACCCCGATAGTCAAGCTCTTCCTTTAATTGAGGGTCTAAAACGTATGCTTCAAAGTGATAAGAATGGAATTGATATTTTGCGTGGTATTGCACACATTGTGAACTCGAATGTGATGCCTATAAAGAGTTGTGCCGAATCTTTAGGTTATACACAACCTCCCACACAAGTCAATCATTCTATTCCTTTGACAACTTCTATTGCTAGCATACCTACCTTTACATCAAACATAATGACCACTTCTACACAAGACATTCCTCCTGTGATCACCAGTCATGGGGGCAACCCTTCTTCTTCAATTAACCCTCTTCCTTCATTTAATCCGATTTCTTCATTCATTCCTTCAATGAGTGTCCCTATTATATCTCCACAAATGAACATGACGCAAGGGGGCAATTCATTCAATCATTCCATTCCTCCTTGTAGTATTCCTCCTGTCCAATCATCTCCTATGACTAATTATCATAGAGTCCCACCACCTTACTCTTTACCTTCTTTCAATAACATAACACCTCCATCTCAATCTAACACATCTAATATGAATTCTTCGACTGAAGCGACCATTAACAATCTTGCACAAACTGTCTCTTCTTTACAGCAACAAATTGCCTCTATGAATCAATCCAAGTTTAGTGTGCCCACCTTTGATGTTGCGAGCCCACTTTCTCTTGACATTGTTCGAGCTATTCCCCCTAAACATGTTGAAATTCCGCATTTGGAGCTTTATAATGGTAAAGGTGATCCTCTAACACATGTTAAGACCTTTCAAACAATATGTACTGATTTTGCTTATGACCAAAGGTTGCTTGCAAAACTGTTTACTAGAACATTAAGAGACAAAGCCCTATAATGGTATTGCTCGTTGCCTTCCTATTCTATTACTTCTTTGGAACAACTTGCAAATGCTTTCATTCAACAATTTCAAAACAATATAAGTCCTAAAGTTACTTTGATTGATTTAATGCATTGTAAGCAAGGTGTTAAAGAGAAAGTGACTGATTTCATTGGTAGATATAAGCATTTGTATGCTCAAATTTCTTTTCCAGTGCCTGACAATGATATTCAAAGAATCTTTATTTCTAATTTACAAAAAGATATTCGAGACAAACTTCTGTTTTCTGAGTTTACTTCTTTCCAACAGTTGTGTGCAACTCTTCACAATTATCAACTGACTGTGAGTCAAATGGAACAATCACATCCTATGACTCTGAGTGATAAGGGTGATAGTAGTCAACAACCATTTGGGAAGTTTAAACCGAACAGAGAGTCCATTAAATTCAATGAAAACATCATCAACAACAATGTGAATGCAGCATTAGGTGTGCCTCCTATTTCTAAATTTTTCAAGAAAGAAAGAAAGTATACTCCTTTGAATGAATCATTGCATAGTATTATGAATAAGTTATTGGAACAAAATGTGCTTACTCTTCCTCCTGTAAGGCAAATTGATCCTGCAAAGATTACTTCACCTTATTTTGATAACAAAGCTTTTTGTCAATTTCATCGTCAGCCTGGGCATGATACTGAAAAATGTTTTTCTTTAAAGGGTAAAATTCAAGATTTGATTGATAATAATACTATTTCTGTTTCTGGAGTGAATGATAAAGGCAATACATCTGTAGCTCCTCCTAATCAAAATCTTCAGATTTTCACTGATCCATTACCTTCTCATACCTCTAATGTGATTGAGGCTAATGATTCCTCTCTCTCATCTGATGGTCTTGTGTCTATGACTCCGAATGTGATTAACTTTGTAGAGCAGCAAGAAAACCCTAAAGAACCTTCCATCACGTTTGATTCTAGTGAAACCATTAGGGCACCTGATGGTCCTTTATACATAGTTGTAAAAGTCAAGAATACACCTTGGCGTGGAGTGCTTATTGATCCTTCGTGCATGGTTAATGTTATTATTGAAGAATTTCTTTTTACTTTGCAATTGAATCAAGTGATCTATGACAAAATAGATGTGGTTGTGAAATTATTTGATGCATTTTCTTCTCCTGCAATTGGTTCTATTACATTGCCTATTGAGGTCCATAACAAATCCCTTGATGTGAACTTTGCTATTATTCCTTCATCCAAACAATTTCGTGTGAAGCTTGGCTATCCTTGGCTGTCTTCCATGAAAGCTATTGCTTCTCCTATTCACAAGTGTTTGAAATTTCCCCATAATGGTGAAGTTGTTACTGTCAATCATAGTCTCTTTAAACCAGCTGAAAGAACTTCTAGCGTTCCTCTTGATTACTTTTGGCCTAAACAATTCCAATCTCTTCCTCCGCGAAGTGATCATCTTTTCAAATCTTATCAAAAGTGGAAAACAGATATGATCCTATCTCTAAGTGAACCTAGAACACCTAAACTTGACATTCCTATCATTCTTGAGAAGGAAGTTTTTCCTTTGAAAGATAAAACTAATGTCTTTCCTCAAGAAGATTCCCAACCCGTTCCCATGGATGTGATTATGTCTATGCCTAATAAACCTTCTAAAAGTAGACCTATACCTCCTCGTCATGATGGACTTGGTCTTCTTCCTAAACCAAATATTCCTCCTTTGTATGGAGCAGTCCCTCCTCCTTCTTTTTATAGAGAGAAGAGACCTTCTTCTTCTCCTATTATTCAGCCTAAGAGACCACAACCTAAACACCCAAGTGATAAGGATGAGAACATTCCTCCTCCTCAATCTTCTCAACTTCCTACTAAGACTAGATGAAATCGTTCTGCACGTGAACGCCGGTGAAAGCGTCGTCTTAGAGCTCAAACTTTGCAATCCCCAAAAACACCTTCAACTAATATTATTCCATTTTCTCCTCAGCCGACGATTGAGCCAAAATCTCCTAAACATAAGATGCATGATGGTCTTGATCCTGTGCGAGTTAAAGATCCTATTTTTATAAATCTTGATGATGATATAGATGAAAATGCTATTCATGATGAAAATGTTACTCCTCTTGCTTCTGATAGTGAATATGAACTTGTTGATGTTGATAACCATTTATCTAATGAATTTTCTAAAGCACTTATCCTAGCTCCTAGACAAGAACAACGTGGCTTGGAACATAAACATAGCCCTTGTTTGGATCTTGTGATAGCTCCATCTGCTGTGTTGGATGTTCTTCCTCTAGCGTGTTCCCTGCCTTCCCGAAACATTGATCAGCAAGATCGGGGGGTAGATGACGTGCTAGACTAGTTACATTAGCATAGCAGATTCTCTCCCCCTCTCTTTTGTTACTTCTTCTATATGTTATTCCCATTCTTCTATTTGTCGTCCTTAGTGTTGTCTACTTGAGGATGATGCAAAGCATTGAGATCTCTTTTGGTCTCTCTCATGTTGACTCAAAAGACACATGTGTTCCCTTCTTCTAGGTGACCTTCCTTGATTGGGGAATGAAGAACAATTATGCATACATACATATGATATACATGAATTATCATACAGCATACTGACCCCGAGGAAAGCGAAGTCACCTTGTGCTTTGTGTTTTGTGTCTATTATCCTTGGGTTTATCTCACACTTGGGGGCTAAATCTTTGTGATAACATGCTCCTTTCCTTTCTCATTTCTTATGTGTATCACTACGTTAAAACAATCACCCCCGTTGAGGCGTGTGCGATCGCTTTAATGTAGGGGGGCATACATCCCATTCATATCTTTTCAAGATACTTGAAAATTTCTTGACAGATTTAGCTTTGCCTTGAAAATTTTTGATATCTTTCTTGCATGACTCATAGTGAGGGAACCTTACTACTGATAGTCATGGTTCTCCCTCATGATCTTCCCTTTTACTTTGTCAATCGAAGTCGTAAGATCCTTAGTCCACTGGGGGCTTGGTGTATCTTGCCTCCTTGACGTGGTGAAAGTCTTTCAATATTGTTTCCTTGTACTTTACCGGAAGTATGAGCATACATACTCCTGCTAAAGTGGGGGCTAAATGTAGCATCCTAAAATTGCGACACTTGCAATTTCGACTGCATTTCGGTCTTCACGATGGCGACGCAACACACAACCTGAATGGAGACCCTGAAACTTGCTCACGACACTGAAAACTGCATTTTTCAAGCACCCTGGCCTGAACCTCCTTGCACTCTGCTGTCCCGGGAGGTGGGACCAGAGCGCTCAGTGCCCTGGTCCTTCAGGACCAGGGCACCCAGCACCCTGGTCCCCCAGGACCATGGCGCCCAGCGCCCTGGTCCCTGGGCCTATTTTGGGCCCGGTCTCCTATGAGACTTCGGGTCTTTTTGTTTGCAATTTGGAAATTAACTTTCCTGGTCGGCCTAAGGTCGGGAAAATCAGTCTATTAACCCTAATTGGCAAGTATATAAATGGCATTTTCCTCTTTCATTCTACATGATGGAAAAAGCGTGGAAACTATACTCAAGCATTCAAGCATTCAAGCATTCCTTCAAGCAATTGATCATTTCAAGTCTCCATTCAAGGCTAAGTGTTGCATTCAAGACAAGGATTCAACCATTGAAGAGGAGATCACATACTACATGCTACAACATAAAACATACAAAATCTATACCTTCGCACATAAGGATATAAACATCCTTACAACAAGGTATTAGTACTTGTTTTACATTACAGACATTTACATTTACAGCACTTGCTCATTTCTTGGTTAATTCCAAAACCGGGGTTTGACCTAAAGGCAAACCCCTAATCCCTAACCCCCCAATCGTCTTCGCTTTTCTGTGTGTAGGTTGCAGGTACGCGGCTGAAATTGAAGATCTGGAATCCTTGTGCAGAGACGAACAGATCCCCCTTCGTTTCGCGGATTTTTCGGAGGACCGTGGCGCTCGGGCGCCATCATCCCGACAACTTTTGCTCAAATTTGCAGGACAGTGCCGTATCGACATTTTACTGCTAATTCCAGGTCCGCAGCTTCATCCTATATCCCTATCTCAGTTTATAAGCGAATCTTTGTCATTTTCTATGCATTCCTAGCTTAATTCTTCTATCAACATTCTTTACAAAAGAGGGTAGCCTTGCTTTCTTAACCCTTGAAACACATTTAGCATCCAATCTTGCATTGTGTGGGATTGGATCTTGTGGGTTTCAACCCCTCTTTTGAATGTAAAGTCTCTCCCCTAAGTGAAAACCATCAACCCTAGTGAATCTCCCTTCTCTCTCCTTGGAGTTGGAAGAGGGGAGAGCAACTAGGGTTCGATCGCGATTTTCCGCTTTACACTTCTATGAATCAATCCAAGTATAATGTGACCATATTTGATGTAGCGGTCCCATTATCCAATGACATTGTTAGAGTCATCCCTCCTAAAAATGTATAAGTCCCTTAATTGGAACTTTATAATGGAAAAGGTGATCCCTTAACTCATGTTAAAACATTCCAAACTTTATGTAGTGGCTTTTCTCATGATCAAAGATTGTTATCAAAATTGTTTACTAGAACATTAAGGGATAGAGATTTGCAATGGTATTGTTCTTTGCCTCCTTATTGTATTACTTCTTTTCAATAACTGGCTAATGCTTTCATTCAACAATTTCACAATAACATTGGTGCTAAAGTTACTTTGACTAATTTGATGCATTGTAAACAAGGTGTTAAAGAAAAAGTGATTGATTTTATTAGTAGATATAAGCATTCGCATTCTCAGATTTCTTTTCTAGTACCTGATCAAGATATTCAAAATATTTTGATTGCTAATTTACAAAAAGATATTAGAGATAAACTTCTCTTAACTGGGTTTACTTCCTTTTTGTAGTTGTGCACAGTACTTCACAATTATCAACTGATTGTGAGTCAATTGGAACAATCATCTCCTTCCATGGCTCAGAGTGATAAGGGTGATAGTGCTCAAAAATTGTTTGCAAAGTTAAAACAAAACAAAGGATTCATTAAATTCAATGACAACAACAACAATCAATCAAATGGTAGCCACTATAGGTGTGCCTCCTTTGTCTAGATACTTTAAAAGAGAAAAAAATACTCCTTTAAATGAATCTTTGCATAGCATTATGTCTAAGTTAATACAAAGGAATGTGTTAAAACTTCCCCAAATCAAACCAAATGATCCCTCTAAAACAACTTCCCTTACTTTGATGCTAAATATTTTTGTCAATACCATTGTCAGCCTGGTCATGATACTAAAAAATATTTGTCATTGAGAAGTAAGATTCAAGAATTGATTGATAACAATACCATATCTATGGTAGGTGTGAATGATAAAGGGAACAAATCCATAGCTCCTCCTAATCAAGACCTTCATATTTTCACTAATCCTTTACCATCCCATTCCTCTAGTGTGGTTGAGACTAATCATCTTGATTTATCTCCCAATGATATGACCATTAAATCTAGTAATGTGGTGAACCTTGTAGATCAACAAGAACCTCCCAAGGAGCTATGCATAACATTTGATCCTAGTGAGACCATTAAAGAACTCGATGGGCCATTATATATACGTACGAAAATCAAAGGTATAACTTCTAGAGGAGTGCTTATCAATCTTTCTTGCATGGTTAATGTGATAACTGAAGAATTTCTTTATACTTTGCAATTGCATCAAGTGATATATGATGATACTAATGTGGTAGTTAAATTTTTGTATTTCTTCTCTTGTCCCATTGTTGGTTTTCTAACACTTCCTATTGATGTTGGCGCTAAATGATTAGATGTTCAATTTGCTATCATTCCTACATCCGATCAATTTCATGTGAAGTTGGGGCACCCTTGGCTTTCTTCCATGAAAGCGATCGCTTCTACTGTTCATAAATGTTTGAAATTTCCTCATAATGGTGGAATCATAACTATCAAGCATAGCATATTTCAACCTAAAATGAGGCATGGAGATGTTTGTCTCGATTTATTTTGGCCTGAATGATTTCATCCTCTTCAACCTAGAAGTGATGCTATCTTTAGATCATATCAAAAGTGGAAAAATGAAATTATTTTATTCTTGAGTAAACCTAGAAATACAAAACTTAGCATTCCTATTGATGATCATATACCCCTTCTTGAAGATAATATTATTCTTCCTCCTAATAAAAGAAATAATCTTCTTCCCAAAGAGGCACATATTCCTTCTCCTAAAGAGAAGAGTACCCATTCTCCTAAGAAAAGACATATTATTCTTCCTAAAGAAAAACTATTCCATCTCCCATGGATGAGTCTACACTTCCTCCCAAAGGTAGAAAAACTCTACCCCCCAAACATCAAACTATTCCTCTAAGGCTAGACCTATCCCTCCTCCTCATGATGGACCCAATCTCCTTCCTACACCTCTCATTCCTCCTTCATATGGTGTGGTTCCTCCTCCTTTATCTTATAGAGAGTAATGACTAGCCTCTCCTATTGTCCAACCTAAAATAACTCAACCCATTCATCCTTCCCTAAAAGAAGAGACGAAGCCTATACCTAATGAACCTAAACCTCCTCAATCTGTAGCCAAAACTAGACGAAACCATTGTGCAAGAGAACGTCGATAGAGATGTTGTGCTAGAGCTCGTGAAGCTGTTTCCCAAACCATTTCTTCTCCTAAAACACCAACTATTGACATGATTCCATTTTCTCCTAAACAAGATGTTCAACCTAATTCTCCAAGACACAAAGTGCTTAAAATAAATGATGGTTCAAGTTCTATTCCTATTAGAGATCCTATTCTTATTAATCTTCATGAATAAATAGGTGAAAATGTTGTTAATGATGAAAATGTTGATCCTAATATTTATGATTATGAATATGAATATGTTGATGTTGACAATGATTTAACTGTCAAATTTTCAAAAGCATTATTCCTAGCTCCTAGTAACAAGGAAAGTGACTCATCCTTAGAGCATGGTCCTTATTTGAAACTTGTGATAGATCCATCTATTGTGCTTGATGTGGCTCCTCTTGCGTGTTGTCAACCTTCCCAAAATAATGATCAGCAAGATCGAGGGGAGGATGATGTTCTTGATTAGCTTCATTAGCATCATAGATTCTCTCTCTGATCTCTTGTTTATTTGTGACATTCTTCTATTTGTTTCCCTATTCTTCTATTTGTTGTAGCTAGTGTGGTCTACTTGAGAACAATGCAAAGTGTTGAGATCCCTTTTGGTCTCTTCCATGTTGACTCAAAAGACATGTGTTCCCTTCTTCTTGTTGGAATCAATGAAGAGTGGGGGGTGAATCAGCCTTCCAAAATTGATTCTTAATCAACTAGATGCACAAATAAGAAACTGAAATGCAGAAAAACAAAGTAATCAAGCACATAACCATAACACCAATATTTTTGTGGAAACCCAGAAAGGGAAAATCCATGGTGGGATTTGAACCCATAATATTATTCCACTATGGCCAATAGAAAAACAATATTACAAAAGTTGGAATGCACTTGCATTCAAGCACACTGCATAGAGCTCATTGCTCAGATACAAAAATATGGATACAACCCCGGAGAAAGGCTCACTACCTTAAAAGATAATAGAGAATGATTACAGTGAACAATAAACTGGAAAACAATATCTAACTATGCCAATATCAGTTCCGAATAGGCACAAACTGATCCATTGCACTGTTATGATAAACTACTATGTTCTGCTATGCTCTACTTACCAAATAAACACAACTCAAGGAGCACACATGAAACTATGCTCAATTGCTCCAAAATCATCACACATATCATATCCATACATAAATGCATTAACCAAGTCGATCTTATATATCCGCACCAGCAATTTTGTTCTTCTACAAGTCGTCTTCACAAAATATCAAAATATGAAATGTGTAGCTTCAAGTCGACTCAAGTCTTCACAAAACCATATTTCAAATCCAAGACACACAATTGCATGCTTCCCATAAGCTAATACAATCACCTCAAACATGCCAATAACCATCAGAATCAACTCAAGGAATCCAGTCCACACATTATACCATTGAAAATTAAGATAACCCTATTTTACTGCTCAATCGGATATCAGACCTTCTAATATGCCAAAGAATCATCATTGGAGGATAATATTGTATGATAATCTGCTTCTCATACCCAATCAACTTAACTCAAATCACGGGAACCAAAAGCACACCACCAGAAATAAGAAATGCCCACAAAACTGTACACTGAGCTTGACCAGGAAAACTTGATACCAGAAAACTTATTCAAGGAATCTGGTTAACCAAAACTCCATACTAGATAAGATCAGAAAGTTGAGTTGCCATTAATGATAACTCCTAAGAATCTACATGCATTAGATGCCACCAATCTTCACTGGAACATCACCAGAACAACATCAAATGCCAACAATCTCCCCCTTTGGCATTGATGGCAACACTGTGAAAAATAATAAGTGTCCTAAAGCTCCAAAAATTGCAAGCAATTCAAAAATATGAGATCAGTACACTTAGCTGACTGCAAGACTCCCCCTAAGAATAAGCATCATTTCTCACTATTCTATTCAATTCTCTCCCCCTTTGACATCAATGGCAAAGGGTAGGAACATGCCAAAACTTATGTACAAAAGAAAGTAATAATTTACATGCATTTGAGAATATCTACACTAAACACGTATGCACGCACTTCAACTCCTTTGAGATCAGATGGCACTGGTTTACCTAGTGCACTGATTGCATCCTACTGAGCTCTGAGTAAGGTGTCCATCCAAGGAGTAATTAGATTTGTCAGTTCTCCCACTTTGCTCAACATTTGCTCATTTTCTTTATTAAATACCTTTATTTTGTTAGTAAAGTCCATTATTTGGGCTTCAAAGGAACTAGGAAAAATTGAATGAGGTGCAAATGAATTACCTATACTACCAAGCTTCCCTTCAAAATCTCTTATTTTCTTATCAATGTCTGCAATAAACAGGCAAAAATAGACATGATTTAAATATTTTTCCGCCTTCACTTAATGCATCCTTTTCACTCTTCATTTCAGTCTTCAAAACTTTTCTGTCATCTTCAATTGTCTTCAAATATGTTTGAAGCCTCATCTCATTGAATTTATTGAAAACCTTTATATATGTCGCTTTTTCTAATGATACAAAATCAAATTTAACTTTATTATGTTGGCCTTGTGTTGTCATTGATGTCAACCGATATAACTATCATTGATGACAATCGGTAGTGTGGATAGTGCAGCCAATTGGTAAGAAAGTTAGAGTCACCGGTTAGTGGATGTACAAGCTGATGTTGGGCGAGAAGAGACTGGTACCCGATGAACAACTGGTATACAAATTAGTGATTGGTGCTCACCGGTGAGTTGTATTGGTCATGTCAACTAGTAAGTGATGTGTTGGCATTGAGTTGTTGCCAATCAGTATGCATGTGACCATTAAGAAAGATAGGTGAGCAAATGGAGGAATGCAATGCAATCGGTATGCAAGATGTTGATCAGTGGGACTCCCACCGATTAGAGGTGCTATCACTGAATTAAGGGATGACTGACAGAGATTGTACTGCTACAGAATAGTAAGGAAGTCACATTAATACCAACAGGTGACAAAAATCCTCCTCCACCGGTATTTGGCAAATGGAGTGCAACTGTCTATTCCTTTCACTTATAAGTGGTAATACCTAGCTTATCCCACAGTATACATAACATACATCATGGCTCTCCAATATAAGACAATCAGAGAAACCAAAGGCAGACGATTGGATGCATAGATCAGATGACCATTGTGGATGATGAGGAAGCCTCATGAGTTTGAGATCAGAGATGTGCACCGGATCAGCATGTGAAGACATGATGTGCTATTGGGATAGAGAAGGAAGAGTAAAGAAGCGATGAGTTTGTCACTTTGACAAACCGATTAAGATAATTTTTGGGCTGATTATGAAGAAGGAAAGGTTGAACAATTGCAGACAGAGAGTGCAACTGGTATGCAGATGCCTCAAAGAAACCAAAGGCAGGCGATTGGATGCATAGACCGGATGACCATTGTGGATGATGAGGAAGCCTCATGAGTTTGAGATCAGAGATGTGCACTAGATCAGCATGTGAAGACATGATGTGCTATTGGGATAGAGAAGGAATAGTAAAGAAGCGATGAGTTTGTCAATTTGACAAACCGATTGAGATAATTTTTGGGCTGATTATGAAGAAGGAAAGGTTGAACAATTGCAGACAGAGAGTGCAACTGGTATGCAGATGCCTCAGATGGAAATAGTTGAAGATTGATGACATGGTGTCATCAAGGTGGTTACCAATAATTATGTTCACCGATAAAGATGACGAAGTGATAAGTGAAGAGCTTTTGTCTAATAAAGATGAGCATGATGTGGATTGGCATGTCTGGTGACCAGTTAAGGTGTTCCATCGACAAAGCAGCAAAGTGCAGACGTGAAGGTTGAGCAGTTAGGGTATAACCGACAAGGATAGTGAATTGGTAGATGAACCCAGTTGTGTGTTGGTCACTGATAGAGTCTAAAGTAACATGGTGGCCTAGGTTGAGCTAGATACCAACAATGATGCCACGTGGAGTCAAGGTGTGAACATGCATGAAGCAATGGATGAACCTAGAAGTCGGTGAGGTAGTTGGCAGTTGGTCAACATTAATTGTTGAGTGTGACTACTACGGGTCGACTTATAGAGAGATTGCGGATTGAGGCAGGATGAATCATATCGGATCCATGGTGTGTACTGATCGATGTAGGTTGTTTGGGTATAGATCAAACTAGGTGAAGCAAACTGCCTAACCATTTATGGTGTTTGACCATGAGATGAGCCAACAGATTGAATGCAGGTCACGAAGGACAGAAAGCGTGCACTGGAAGGCACGTTAATGGTGGATATGTGCAGGTAGTTATTGATAGTTCTGATACTTAATATAAGTATAGATCCAATAGCCAACAAGATGAGAGGGGGGGGCTGAATCAATACAAACTTATTCATCCATAAAAACATCAGATTCAACCTTGGTAACATATATCAGTCATATAATCAAAAACTGTCAAATATGCAAACTCAAAAGCATATGAACAATATAAACCTCATAACACTAGATTTAACATGGAAACCTAAATAGGGAAAAACCACTATGGGATTTCGGACCCACTAAGAAACATACTCTTCTAGAGTATGCTTGGTTAAAAGCAAATCCTATTAAAGATTACAAAACACATTGCTAGATGTGACCCGGTTAAGGGATTTCCCTTAGATCTGTTAGGATCTTCACTTTGTTAGAAGTGACCTTGTCAAAGGATTTCAAACACTCAATCAGAATGTCACCTTGTTAGAGGATTTACATATAAGACTATCAAGTCCACTCAGTTAAGAGATTTCCTATCACTTTCACAAAATAACAGTAATACAATCTATCTGCAACTTCACATCTAAAATGCTAAAGAAGATTCTTATTTGTTCAATACAATCTAGACATAGAACTAATCTTGTCTATCTATTGGGCATCAATACTCTATTATTCTAACAGGTCTTCAAGCTTCTGTGCTCGGTAATCACTATGTAGCATCCTTGTGCATACACTTGCCTGCATACATTGTTTATCAACAGTTCCTTATTTATAAACAATCTTCCAACCACTTAATCTCCTTGATCACATTTCCCATGATCAATCATAGCCATCAGATCTTCAATCTTGTCCAGGTTCATTGTATCTTTCGTCACTTTCACAAAATAACAGTAATACAATCTATCTGCAACTTCACATCTAAAATGCTAAAGCAGATTCTTATTTTTTCAATACAATCTAGACATAGAACTAATCTTGTCTATCTATTGGGCATCAATACTCTATTATTCTAATAGGTCTTCAAGCTTCTGTGCTCGGTAATCACTATGTAGCATCCTTGTGCATACACTTGCCTGCATACATTGTTTATCAATAGTTCCTTATTTATAAACAATCTTCTAACCGCTTAATCTCCTTGATCACATTTCCCATGATCAATCATAGCCATCAGATCTTCAATCTTGTCCAGGTTCATTGTATCTTTCGATCTGAAAATGTTTTACCCTGCCTCAGAACTTGCACATTCATCTTGGAACTTGTGTTCGGGTAATGCAGTTCAATCTGAGCTATAGATCTTCTTGCCAACTTTCCATTGCCTTAGATTCGTTAACAAACTTTTTCTATGACTTGCCAATCATTGATCCGCTCTAGCTCATCAGCATCTTTCATTAAATATCACATGTAAACATTTAATGCATTCTTTTATAGCTCGGTTATAACTCGGTGAATACTAAACTTTACTCGGTAGACATTATGTCTTCATTAACCGACTGCTATAACCTTAGGGTTGACCGACTAGGTTCTTTGCTTGATAACATAGTATAGTATTGACCTTTACATTTTACAACATATGTATGATGTTAGAACAATCTAAAACATCAAGATCTCATCATTGTCTGACTCGGTAGAGTTGCCCATTGAATAACTTATCCCTTTATTCATCATATTCTTTCCTGTGTCTTTACCGACTTCTTTATAATCTTCATATCATATTTCTTAAGATATGGCAACATCATACTGAATTAGAAAATCAATTTCTTGACATCAATGACAAAATAATGATATCAAGACAGTAAAACATCTTTAATCAGTTATGTCCATAATCATCAACAACCTTCTCAATATCCTTGTAATATTGCCAACAATCTCCCCCTTTGGCATTGATGGCAAAACCAAATGATTTGACCTTTAAGAATTCGGATTGTTGTGATTCTAAAATGCTGAAACGCTCTCCCCCATACATCAGACTTCTCTTCTGACAGTCTTTATTTCAATCTGTATTCTTTTCTCTATTTTCTCCCCTTGGGTAGGTCTTCTCCTTCTTGGTCTTCTCCTTGGTCTTCTCCTTGGTCTTCTCCCCCTTTGACAACAATGCCAAAAATAATAGAACTAAAACATAATTTCTTATTGTAAGAAGTTATTTCATGCTATTGTGTATCAACCAAGTCTCGGTCAGAGCATTTGTTTACAATTCCTGTTCCCTGTATCATTTTATGTATTATCCCAGTATTATTTCCAGTACACTTTCAGAAAAACATTCTAAAGTGTATCACTCCAGCATCAGCTCCCCAAAAGATATTCAATAGAGTCATCGAAGTGATGCTTTCACTGAACTCAGTCAGTGAGTAAAAGATAGGGGTAGGACCCCTAATTTACTTCTGAGATATTCAAAAGTGTCCTTTGGTAGTGGCTTGGTGAAGATATCAGCTATTTGTTCCTTTGTGTTAACATATTCCAACACCACTTTCTTCTCTTGAGCTTCTTCTCTAAGATAATGATATTTGATAGATATGTGCTTTGTCTTAGAGTGCATAATAGGGTTCTTTGAAATATTAATGGCACTAGTATTGTCATAGAATATAGTTACTGGCTCAGTAACTTTCTCATTTATACCTTCCAACAATTGTTTGATCCATGCAATGTTGGTACAATTCAGTGCTACAACAACATATTCAGCTTCGGCTGTTGACTGAGAAACACATCCTTGTTTCTTGCTAAGCCAACTCACTAGTCTTTCTCCTAAGAAGAAAGCTCCTCCACTTGTGCTTTTTCTGTCATCAATGTTGCTTGCCCAATCAACATCAGTATAAACTTTTAAATCAAAATCATTTCCTTTCTGATATACTAAGCCATAATCTTTAGTGCCTTTCAAGTATCTGAAGATTCTTTTGATTGCTTTCATGTGTATTTCTTTAGGATTTGTAGAGAATCTTGCAACAATACCTACTGCATGTGCTATATCTGGCCTGTTGTGAACAACATATTGTAGTTTTCCAATCATTGCTCGGTAGAGTGTCTCATCAACAGATGCAGATTCATCATTCTTTGATAGTTTGCAGTTTGTAGTCATAGGAGTACTTACTGGCTTTGAATCCTCCATTCTAAATTTCTTCAAGATTTCCTTTATGTATTTGGATTGAGTAATGAAAATTTCATTTTTCATTTGCGGTATCTGTAAGCCTATAAAATATTGTATCTCACCGATTAATGACATCTCAAATTCTTTGCTCATTTTATTTCCACAAAATATAATATCATCAACAAATATGGCTAAGATTAGTATTCCATTTTCATCATTCTTCATGTACATGTTGTTCTCACTTGTCCTTACAAAACCAATCTTAATCAAATAAGAGTGCAATCTTTCATACCATGCTCTAGATGCTTGTTTCAGACCATATAAAGCTTTGTTCAATTTACATACCTGATCTTTATTATTGTCTTCAACAAATCCTTGAGGTTGTTCAATGAAAATTTCTTCTTCTAATATTCCATTCAGAAATGCAAATTTTACATCCATTTGATATACCTTGAAGTTTTTGAAAGCAGCATATGCCAACAATGTTCTAACTCCTTCAAGTCTAGCAATAGGTACAAAAGTCTCACAATAATCAATTCCTTCTTCTTGGGCATAACCTTTGCAAACCAATCTTGCTTTGTTCTGAATGACCTCACCTTTGTCATTTAGCTTGTTTCTGAAGATCCACTTTGTACCAATTACATTTTTGTCCTTCACTCTTGGGACTAGTGTCCATGTGTCATTCTTCTTGATTTGATCAATCTCTTCAGTCATAGCATTTATCCAATCTTCACTGTTGAATGCCTCTTTCACTATTCTCGGTTCAAATTTAGATATCAAACATGTGTTTTGTCTCAGTTTGTTCCTTGTCATCACTAGATCATCCTTATCTCCTATAATCTGACATATTTGGCTAATACAGGCTCGGTAGGCTCTGTATGATACTCTTCATCACTTGGTAACTGGATATCTTCCTCATTTCCTTCAATAGTTATCTTGGTAGGACTTCTCGGTTGTACATAGACAAATTCATCATAGTCTTCTGGTTCTTTGGAATTCTTGTCATCAGTTCTTTCTGCAAATTCATCAATTTTCACATTTGCATTTTCTACTATTTTGTTAGATGATTTGATCAGACATTTAAATGCTTTGCTTCTAGAAGAATATCCTAGAAATGTTCCTTCTTCACTTTTCTGATCAAACTTGCCATTTCTATCATCTTTATGAACATAGCATTTACTTCCAAAGATCTTAAAATAACTTACATTAGGTTTCTTGCCATACAAGATTTCATAAGGTGTCTTCAAAGTACCTTTCTTCAATTGAACTCGGTTCAAGGTGTAAACAGCTGTGCTTATTGCTTCTCTCCAAAATGTTTGTGGAACCTTCTTCTCAATCATCAATGTTCTAGCACAATCCACAATAGATCTGTTTCTTCTTTCAGCTATTCCATTCTGTTGTGGAGTCCTCGGTGCAGAGACTTGTCTTTTAATACCATGATCATTACAAAATAGGTTGAAATCATTAGATGTGAACTCTCCTCCTCTATCTGATCTAAGACATTTCAGTTGTCTTCCTGTTTCATTTTCAACTCTATCCTTGTACCACTTAAACATTTGAAAAGCTTTTGATTTTTCTTTTAAAAACATTACTGACATCATCCTTGAATAATCATCCACAAATAATATGAAATACTTATCACCATAATAACTTTGAACTTTCATAAGACCACAAAGATTAGTGTGCACAAGATCTAAAATTCCCTTAGAGGTGTAGGACTTACTTGTAAAGCTGGATCTTGTCATCTTACCCATTTGGCATCCTCAGCACATAGCATTCTTAGGTTTTTCAAGACTCGATAGACCTCTTAGTCTGTGCTTCTTACTTATCTTGATCAGATTATCAAAATTAACATGACAAAACCTTTTATGCCATAACCAGGTATTATCAATCTTTGCATGCAAACACTTGTTGTGAGTAGAGTCAATGTGAAATGTATTACCTTTTGTTTGTGTCTCGGTAGCAGCTAACTTTCCATTCTTGTCATGAACTTTGGCAATTCCTTTTTTAAATTCTATTCGGTAACCTATGTTGTTTAGCTGTGCTACACTCAACAAATTATATTTCAAACCTTCAACCCAATAAACATCATTTCATCTTGCTTTATCAAGAAGTGTTATGGATCCTTTACCTTTTACCGGACATGGTGCATCATTACCAAATCTAACATAGCCTCCATCATAATCTTCTAACATAACAAACTTGTGTTTATCTCCTGTCATATGATGTGAGAATCCACTATCTATAATCCAAGAATCATTAGTGTTTATGTGAGATATTAGGGCTTTTTCTTCATACCTTTCTTCATCTGATCCATCCTTGATAGCCACATAAACAACTTCCTCTGTATCAGTCTCATTTGATTTATCATCTTCAGATTCCTCATCAGCAATTAAGCATGTCTTTCTATCTCTTCTTCTGAAGTCTCGGTGTCCTCTGTAATGATTATCTTTCTGTCTGTCTTCTCGGTAATCTCTCTTTTCAGTGAAATCTTTGTCAGGACAGTTAGAAGCCATATGTCCAATCTTATCACAATTGAAACATTTCAAAGGTAGTTTTCCTTTATACTTACCTTTGCCTCTCGGTAACCTTTTGGCCAATAGTGCTTCAAATTCTTCTTGCTTTTTGATTTCTTCATACAGTTTATGTACCTCCTCCATGTTCTTTTGAAATCTTTCACTTGCTCCACTGTGATCTCCTTCAGAGTACTTATACATTCTCTTATTGTAATCATTAGATTCATTCAGATGAAAAGAACTAAATGCAGATTCAACTTTATTTACCAATGACCCACTATTATCAAAACTACTTAACTCAAATGCATGTAGCTTACCAATAGTAGCATCCAAGGAAACTGGCATATTAGGTACAGACCTCAATTCATTGATTGCAGAGACTCGGATTACATAGGCAGGTAGAAGGGTTCTTAACAACTTACTTGTCACATCCTTTTCTTCAATAGTTCCTCTTGCTCCCTTGATTTGATTTACAATCTCCTTTAGTCTTGTACTGTACTGGGTTATGTTCTCACCTTCATTCATCCTCATAGATTCAAGTTGTCCTCTTAGACTATCAACTTTTTCTCTTTGAACATGTTCATCTCCTCCATATACAGATATGACCTTAGTCCACATTGCCTTTGCATCATTGCAGCCTTCAAGATCATTAAACTCAGAATCGGTCAATGCAGATGTTATTTCAATCATTGCTTGAATGTGTTCTTGCTTTGACTTTATCTCTTCCATAGTCAATGGATAGGTTCTCGGTGCAACAAAATCATTCTCCAGATAGTATAAAGCATATTCTCCAACTCCTGATAGATGTAGCTTCATCCTTTTCTGCCATGTAGAGAAACTTGACTTATTCAGCTTAGGTGCATCCCTCTTATACATCTTTGGATCTTTAACTCAAGTGCCTTTAAACTTTCCTTTCGGAGTCCAAAGCTCTAATACCAATTGATAGTTTTGATACTTAATATAATTATAGATCCAATAGCCAATAAGATGAGAGGGGGGGGTGAATCATACAAACTTATTCATCCATAAAAACATCAGATTCAACCTTGGTAACATATATCAGTCATTTAATAAAAAATTGTCAAACATGCAAACTCAAAAGCATATGAACAATATAAACCTCATAACACTAGATTTAACGTGGATACCCAAATAGGGAAAAACCACTATGGGATTTCGGACCCACTAAGAAATATACTCTTCTAGAGTATGCTCCATTAAAAGCAAATCCTGTTAAAGATTACAAAACACATTGCTAGACGTGACCTGGTTAAGGGATTTCCCTTAGATCTGTTAGGATCTTCACTTTGTTAGAAGTGACCTTGTCAAAGGATTTCAAACACTCAATCAGAATGTCACCTTGTTAGAGGATTTACATATAAGACTGTTAAGTCCACTTGGTTAAGAGATTTCCTATCACTTTCACAGAATAACAGTAATACAATCTATCTGCAACTTCACATCTAAAATGCTAAAGCAGATTCTTATTTGTTCAATACAATCTAGACATAGAACTAATCTTGTCTATCTGCTAGGCATCAATACTCTATTATTCTAATAGGTCTTCAAGCTTTTGTGCTCGGTAATCACTATGTAGCATCCCATGCATACACTTGCCCGCATACATTGTTTATCAATAGTTCCTTATTTATAAACAATCTTCTAACCGCTTAATCTCCTTGATCGCATTTCCCATGATCAATCATAGCCATCAGATCTTCAATCTTGTCTAGGTTCATTGTATCTTTCGATGTGAAAATGTTTT
The DNA here is from genome assembly GCF_030272615.1 of Cryptomeria japonica. Taxonomy (NCBI): domain Eukaryota; kingdom Viridiplantae; phylum Streptophyta; class Pinopsida; order Cupressales; family Cupressaceae; genus Cryptomeria; species Cryptomeria japonica. The sequence continues at coordinate 707,694,476 of NC_081413.1, forward strand.
ACCCCACCTCAGAACTTGCACATTCATCTTGGAACTTGTGTTAGGGTAATGCGGTTCAATCTGAGTTGTAGATCTTCTTGCTGACTTTCCATTGCCTTAGATTCGTTAACAAACTTTTTCTATGGCTTGCCAATCATTGATCCACTCCAGCTCATCAGCATCTTTCATTAAATATCACATGTAAACATTTAATGCATTCTGTTATAGCTCAGTTACAACTCAGCGAATACTAAACTTTACTCGGTAGACATTCTGTCTTCATTAACCGACTGCGATAACCTTAGGGTTTATCGACTAGGTTCTTTGCTTGATAACATAGTATAGTATTGACCTTTACATTTTACAACATATGTATGATGTTAGAACAATCTAAAACATCAAGATCTCATCATTGTCTGACTCGGTAGAGTTTCCCATTGAATAACTTATCCCTTTATTCATCATATTCTTTCTTGTGTCTTTACCGACTTCTTTATAATCTTCATATCATATTTCTTAAGATATGGCAACATCATACTGAATTAGAAAATCAATTTCTTGACATCAATGACAAAATAATGATATCAAGATAGTAAAACATCTTTAATCAGTTATGTCCATAATCATCAACAACCTTCTCAATATCCTTGTAATATTGCCAACAGTTATCTTCGAGATTAGATCTGATGAGATACAAATGGATTTGGTATGCCTCATGATCAATGGAGAAACCCTAAGGCGCAGAGTTTGAACTGAAGCTTTAGTGGGAAAACTCATGTATATGTACGCAGTCCAAAGATAGGAATTATGATGATGCTTCTAGAAGATTAGGTGTTGCATGTTGAAGAGTGGAGTGAGAAAAGAGTAGCAGAAAGCCAACCAGTTAGAGACTTATTCGAAGATCATAGAGACTAAGTGTTGGAGGGGAAACTAGTGAAAGGGTTTAGCAGAGGTTTAACTGGTAAGGCCAGAGCAATTGGTAAACTACAAGAGTGCATCAGAGAAGATAACTGGTAGTTATAGAACCAGTAGGAAGACTAAAGATAGTGTAGTGGTGAAGAGTTAGTGTTAGAAGAAAGCCAACAAACCAGAAGCATAGCACAAGGAGAAGAGATAGAGAGAACAGGGAACCGGTAACCAGTTGTAGAGGCAGACAACCAGTAGAGTCTAAACCGGTGTATTGGCAGCAGCAAGTGAAGGTGAGCAGAGAAAGGAGGTGAGAAGAAGGAAGGAAAGGACATAAAACCAGCAAAGAATAGAACAAAGGTAGAGTGTAAAAAGGAAAAGGAGGAGAAGTGAAACCGGCAGGGTAAAGTGTATGCAGTAGTTACAAGACTCACTTGTAACTGGATTATGACTTTTGTATTTGATAATGTTCATTGTAGATCACTGAGTTGGTGCCCTAAATATTGTAACCATTGTTTCATTGTGAGGCTAGATTGGAGTAGTAGACTCCTGTAGCATTTCTCATTTAGGTTTTTCTCATCTTGGGTTTTCCTCATATATACTAGTGTTATGTGGTGTTCTTTTGTGTGGTTGCATTTTGATATCTCCTCTTATCTCATCGATAGGGTTGATAATTGTCTGGTGTGCTAACCAGTATTTGTTTTGGGGATTAAATGGTCAAAGTTTTGAAAACCACTGAATCACCCCCCCTCTCAGTGGCATCTTCTGTCCAAGAATTGGTATCGGAGCATAGGTTCCCGGTTAAATAAGCTTTCTCTAGGTTGGGTAGATTCTAGTATTAGGACACAATGGTTAGGTTTGAGTCAATCTCAGCTCCTGTGTTTGATGGATTAAACTACCCTATTTGGAGTTGTTGAATGGAAGTCTACCTATCCTCCCTAGGGTATGATGTTTGGATGTCTACTGCCAATGGTCTCCCTAGTCATGTTAGTCGTCCCACCGATTCAAAAGAAAAAATAAGATATTGGTGCAATGATGTAGCAATGAAGGCTATATTCTATGGGCTCTTAGATGATGTTTCCTCACAAGTGGATAGATGCAAATTTGCAAAGAACTTATGAGACAAATAGAAGAATCTCTATGGAAATGAGCCTACCACTACAGAACCAGTTTGTGAAGACAAGATGAGAAATGCAACTCGTGTATCTGCAGATGCTGATGACAGATCTATTAGTAGTCGCAACAATGATGAAGAAAGAACCCACCTCTTCATGGCTCAAGAATCAAAGGATGAGAGGCACACATCTGAGAATGATCATGCTTATCACTCCTATCGGCAAGATGTGTTTGGAAGTGATAGTGAAGGAGAAGAAGAAGATGAAGCAGAAGTAGATTTGGAATGAGAACTTGTTAATGCACTTGAGAAGCTTACCAGAGTAAGAAAGGAATATAAAATGTTTAAGAATGCTACTCTCACCATGGGCCCCTAATCTCAACAACGTCACCAAGGTCCTAACCAAAGGCAACTAAATAAATCTTTAGCACACAATTAATTCTTTAATCATCAAATGTCACATGGAAAATCAATCACTCAATATTAATTAAATATTTATTTAATTAATTAATCATTCCAAGTAAATCATTTTAAACAATTATCTTATTTATTTTAATTAAATATCCTAGCATATTTAATTAAATAAATCAAATTGTCATAAATCTTCAAAAAAGGAAACAAATCAAGAAAGAGGAATTAATTCAATTAAATAAATCAATTGAGCACAAATCTTCAAAAATAGAAATAAATCAAAAAAGGAATTAATTGAGAAAAAAAATCAATTGGAAATAATCTTGAAAAAAACAAATTAAAAATTGATAAATAATCTCGAAAAAGAAAGCAATTAAAACAATTAAATATTAAAATTGAATGAAATAGATAATAAATCAGTTTTTTCCTGATTTTATCTTAATTTTAGTTCAATTTCCTTTAAATCAGTTTTTTCTTGATTTAATCTTAATTTTAGTTCAATTTCCTTTAAAACTAAGAAAAGCATCCAATCATATCAATTCACCTGGATTGTGCTTCCTCTTGGAAAATCTTGACCGCTCATCATCAGTTGATCTTAGCCGATGGTTTCTTTCTGAATTTTCTATAAATTCAGGTCTTCTCTCATTCAAAAGGAGGCTAGAGAATATATTGTTATTATACTGTTTTTGCTCTAGGATTTCATTGAGATATTGCAAAAATCTTGTTAGATTAATATTGCATACATCTAGCATTCATCATGCTCATATAGATTAAATACTTCATCTTGATGTTGCCTAGTCACTGGTATTGCTAAATAATCTAAGAGCAATTTTATACTCGCATCTTTTACAAGGCAATGGGTCAATTTGTTATGGTTTATTATTCATTGATTATATCTGATTAACCATGCATGTAATGACTTAATTGAAGTGTTGTGTCTTGCAGATACAGATCCTTATTCCACTTTTCACACATGCATCTTTGGCGCTCACCATGGGGCTCAAACCCACAACTACAAGATTTCTAATGTTTCTTGAACAAATTTAATGTTTGGTTTTTATAACTAATAAACATGTGTTAAATTTGCAAATAAAAAACTTTCTTTTTTATGATTCTTCTATGACAGTCAACAATGGTCTCGATTTGGAGAGCATAACTTTTTATTGAAATGTTGGATCTAAACCAATGTTTGATATGTTGTTTAAAATCAAGTTGTATACAGGTTCACTGAAGGGATTTTCCCAAAGTTTTTGGGTTTGAAAGTTATGATTGACAGAGTGCAGGACTATCATTTTACTCATTCTTCTATGATAGTCACAAATGGTCTCGGTTTAGAGGGAATAACTTTTTATTGAACCATTGGATCTCAACCAAGTTTTGATATGTTGTGTAAAATCAATTTTTCTACAGGTTAACCGAAGGGATTTTCCTAACAATGTTGGATTTGAAAGTTATGATTGACAGAGTGCAGGACTGTCATTTCACTCATTTTTCTGTGATAGTTAAAAATGGTCTCGGTTCGAAGAGTATAACTTTTTATTGAACTATTGGATCTAACCCAGATTTTATTATGTTTTGTAAAACCAATTTTTCCACATGTCCATCAAAGCAATTTTCCAAATTATCTCTGGTTCAAAAGTTATAAATGACATAGTGAAGTACTATCAAAACTATCATAACTAGGATAGTCATAAAAAATGGAAATTCTTGTTAGATTAGTTTAAGTTATAGTTTGCATGCTAGAATTTTCTTTTGATAATTGTTTTTTATGTTATTTTGGAAACTAATGTTGGGATTTTAATGTTTTCAGGATGCTTGTCAAAGAATCTATCAATCAAACATATGTCTGCCAAAGAATCAAGAAGAAAATGACTGTTGACATATTGGTTTTGCAGGTTGCCTAAGGAGAATCGACTAAACATTGTGTATTCATTTAGTATTTTCTTAGGCACTTAAATTGCTATCTGGTTAAAGAAAAAATCTGCCTTTCGTGTTTTTAGAAAAATCTAAGAGGTAGGAGAGTATGCTCTTGTCTTTTATAGACAATAAGAAATCTAGACCCTCGAAGCTTTTTTCTAAGTTTTGAGATTTGTGTACCTTTAGCGGGCCTATCACAGTGGGAAAAAGTAATCGCCCTGTGAGAATGACCCAAGTGAGTACAACTAGACTTGAGCATTCCAACTCACTATAATAAATAGGCCTCTGGTGATTAAAGTCTCAAAGGATGGGATTATTTGAGTTTTCTCTTTGAGATCTCTCATATCGAGCATTTTGTAGGGCCTCGCAGTCTCAATCACGTTTAGGTGACTACATCTTGTTTTAGTACCTTGTTGGGATATAGGCCCCAATCATGCTTGCGTGACTTCAAGGGGTAATTCCAAACGGAATTCCTGACTAAGAACTATAAGATAGAAGCTACCCGATTCACCTCTGAAAGGTTGATAATCTTTGTGCAAGAGAGATAGTAACTCTCCCAAGACACTTGCCATATCGTGCCCCCATTAGCATTTGGAGTCAGCTAATACAACATTGAGAATCCATTGCATGAGACTCAGCGGCCGTATTCTGATTAGCTATTGGGTGTGTACCTAAGTCAGCAAGCAAAGGTTTTCTTCTCTAAGCCAACTTCCATAGGGTTAGCATGTTGTGATTGAATTATTATATATCTTGCATGTTTTCTATGTTTTCATCCCTAAAACTAAAACTGAAATACTAAAATTGGAGAAAACAAATGAAACAATATCAAACAATTCAGTGATAAACTCTATCCGTGTCCAAACTGGTCTTTGTCAGTCATCGAAACATCAATCCTTATCAAAAAATGGTAGTCATCAGTCATTGAAACTTTGTCAGAATCTCATCTCTATCCAATCCTCTGTCGTACGAATTCCTGATCTTGTCAGTCAAAATAGTCAAAATTGTCTAAAATAGTCCACAGCGAGCCTAAAACTAGTTATCATCCTCCTGAGCATAAACAACCTTGATAGTGTACCTAGGCCATTGCGTTGCACGATTTTGTCGATCATCTCTTAAGCTAGTTCTAACAAACATCTCATCATCAAACCTAAGTTAACCTAGATAACATCTTACACAGGATAGATCATTCCTGAAACCAGACCAGATCTTAAGTTACTTCCCTCAATCACTACGTTAAACGAACTACTAGCTACAATTTGATCTTGACTTCTGCAACACATCTTGCTCTCGGTCTTGTCGGTTAAAAATGCCTGTTCAAACCAAAAGCTCTTCTAATTTTTTTGACAAAAGTAAGAATCTCCTGGATACCTTAGCTCCAATTCCCATGGCTACCTATACTCAAATGCTTCATGATATAAAGAAAAAAATATATGACATGGTAATCCAACAAAATAGATCAATGACTCCATTTGAAAAACAAATGTATGATAGCAAGTGTGAGAAACTTCAAGAAGTGCTAAAATGATTATGTGATTTTTCAACCAAATACCAACAAATGATTGACAATCAAAAGCCAAATCTCAAACAAGCTCACAAGACAAATTCACCAAGACAAAAAGACATCTATTCCCTAGATAGACAGTTTACACCTTTGGGGCAATCTATTGAGTCTACTTTGGAAGAGCTTATTAAGAACAATCTTATCATATTGCCTAAAAAGACCACATGGGGATGGGAATTTATGAGTAAGTATTGTGCATATCATAGACAAAATGAACATAAGACTTCGCATTGCATAGAATTAAAACATAAGATTCAAGATCTCATTGATAATGGTGTCATTGAAATTGAAGATCCTAATGACTCACCTAAAGAAAAAAAAAAGGAACTATTTCTAAGCATGATCAAAATCGTGAACCTATGTCTAGCAAGGCTCCATATGTAGCCTCCATTCCTTCCATGATGTCTTCATCTCCTAAGACTTCTCAGCAACAATCCATACCATCTCCTTCAAACAATGAAACTTCTCATGTTGACCTTCAAGGGCTATCTCCTATGGAAATCCAAGTTAATGCCAATATTGATACAAGTTCCTCTAAAGATTTAAAAATCCTAGATCCTATGCCATCATACACTTCAATTCCAAACGTACCCACTCCAGAGAGTCCCACTCAAAATGCTTCCCCATCATGCCAAAATATGGAGATCTTCCAAGAATCCCCTACGCCTATGCAAAATCCTATCCCTTCCTTAGAAGTGACTCCATGTCAAGAGGATAATCTGAAAAATGAAGAAACAAGTCCTATCATAAATCAAGATCAAGACACCAAAACTCCCCAATCCCATCTAATGATTGAAAAAGATCCTATTTCCCTAGAATCCCATGATGATCCCCTTATACCTTTCCATTTCTTCCAAGATGATCCCCTTCCATCTCAAGAGCAAACCATCCTTCCAAATCTCATTCCTAGTCTAATTCCTAAGCAAGATCATGATGCCTCTTCCACCTTTTGAAACAATCCTATTCAAAATGAAGAGTCAAACACCCTATCCAATGGTCCTCTTCCATGTCAAGATCAAAGTATCCCTTCATCTTCTTGTCATAATCCTCCATATTCGCCTTAAGGATCCATCATGCCTACAAATCCCTCTCATGATCCTATCATTCCTTGCATTCCACCTCCATCTCATAATGGACTTGCGTCTTCTTCCCAAAGTAAAGTGTATCCTACAAGTCAAAATATTTATAAAGGCAAAGGGGTAAATCTCCACAAGCAAGAACCCCTCCATATTAAAGAAAGTTTTAAAGGTCATGACCTCAGGGACATTTCTCAAGATGTTGGTATCCCTCATAAATCCTATATTTCTCTAATTAAATCCAAATACATGTCTTCTCCTTCGCACCTTCCATCCATTCTAGGTCCTTATATCCCTTTGTCCCTTATGCAAGATCAACAAAGGCACACATCTTCGAGTACCTTCCATCCATCTAAAAGACCTCCATATCATTCCTATATATCCATGCATCTCCCTCCAAGCAATTTGGATGCCAAGCATAAAAGTCATAAGTCAAGCAATCCACATGTATTCAAGGATCAACATGTCCCATCTAATCGACATGTCAAAACAAAGAAAAATATGATCCAAAAAGAAAAAGAAAAATACAAAATGCCATAAAGGCCCACAAAGAAAGAAGAAAAGTCAAAAGTTATATGGGTTCCTAAGGCACTTGTACAAGCAATGCGCTCCAAGGAACTACAAAAGAATCAAAAATCAAAAGCCATGTGGATCCCTAAGCAGCTACTTGAAGCACAACAGTCTAAAAAAAAATCAAAATTGGCATCCAAAATTGTTGCTCCTCCATCCAAACCTTCTGATTCTATTCCTCCATCACCTCCTTCATCCATTTTGGGTTCTTATGCCCCAAAATCAGTAACCTTTCCTCTATCCAAATCTCAAAATCTAAGATTCACTTCTCTTCCATATGTCCACCATCCCTCAAGGTGTGTGCCAATGTTGATCTTTCCAACATTTCCATCTATCCATACACAATTTTCCCAACATCCCATCCATTATCCAACACCTCTTTTCCGGCCTTCCATCCCTCTTATCCAATCCTTTGCATAAGTCCTTGCCTTAGTTTCATTTCATTATCCTACCAACATCTTTGAGCATACCTTCATAGCCATGGTCTATTGCAACTCATATTCTAAAGGTACCATCCAAAGCAGTGAGACATTGGGGTCCTTCTTCCATCTCCTCGCATGCCTCCATTATCTTCCAAAAAAGAAAAAGAAGATGAAAAAGTGAAAAAAAAAAAAGAAGTAAAGAGAAATAAATTCGTCCTTGTGTGAAAACCACTTCTTGTGGCACCTTGGGAAAGTATTATGATGAAAACTTGGTAAACAGGCGTCATGCGTAATACATTATCCTTTTGCACTTTACATTGGGGGCAAGTTCCATCCATGTACATCCATCTATTATCCATCTTCCTCCATTATCCTTCTTCCTCCATTATCCCTCATTCACTCTATCTACATTCATATCCCTTTTCCACCTTTGATCTTGACAAGGCTAAGGATCTTTATAGGTTTTGTATGTCCTATATATTGAACTTGATCCACACCCTTTAGCTCCTATCCATTGCTTGCTTACATCCTTCATTACCACCTTTGATCTTGCTTATCCTATCTGCCTCTTATCCAAATCTATCCCTTGATCTTGATCAACACTATGGACAAAATATAAAAAGCATGTTTTCCACAAACCTCTTGACATGGCCACTTCTTTGGACCATATGGTTTCACTATGCTATATCCTTGCTTTACATCGCTAAAATCCTTGCTTTACATTGCTATATCTGGACCCTATGCTTGGATTAACGTTGTGAGATAGTCCTTGAAAGCATCCACCACCATTCGCTTATCCATTCATGTGCTCAAAATCCCTTTTGCCTTGCTAGACAATAGGAGAAAACATCAGAAATCCTAAAAATCAGAAAATGTCCTGAAGAAATCCTAAAAATCCTAAAATGTCCTGAAGAAAGCCTAAAAATCAGAAAAAGTCCTGAAGAAATTCAAAAAATAAAGAAAAACAGAAGAAAAAAAAAGGAAAAAAGAGAGAAAATGCCCTGGTGAAAACCTGGTAAACAAGCACCTTGGTAAAAAAATACATATATGCATCTCTGCCAAGCAGGTGAAAACCTAGCAAATAGGCACCTCTTGTACTCAAGTGTTCCATCTATCAATGCAACGTTGGCATTCCCACTTTCATGAATCTTTTCTTTCTCTTGTACATATCTTTTGGTCACTTTCGTGACATCCTGGTTCGTTGGAACCCTCATGGCTTGAAACCGATCATTGTCATAGTCTTAGGGTAATCAACAGAGCACTTTACATGTCCTAGGAAATGTCAGCCAAGTAAATCTTAAGTCAGTGAAACCTGGTCGTCCACTTCGAGTCAATTACCTGTCTCTTGACTACTAGAGAGTTTTAACACTGAATAAAAAGCAAAACAACATAACGGAAAACAATCACTAAACTGTTTGAGATATGCATGGAAATTTTCTTTGTGTGCTATCTTTTATATTGGTTTTCGATTATTATCCCTCTGAGTAACTCGAGCAAGTCTATTGTGACTAAGAGGAGCAAGGATTGGGGGCATAATACTTTCTTTGTTTTCTGCTTGAAGGAATGATTCCAATGATCTTAGAACATTTAAATTAGCTGGGTGTTTGTGATAAGAGCCTTCACATCAAGGTGAAATCGCCACACATACCCCGGCTCCGCTTATTTGAATGCTACAGGGAGGTTCCCATCATTTCTTTGTTTGTTTTGAGGAAATTTCTTTATTGTGCAATCCAGGTCCATGCGTAATTTGTCCAAGGATATGAATGAAAAAAGGGTCATTGCGGACAAGATAATTAATATTGCACATCAAAAGAAATGAACTCTATTCTGCCTGCTATAATTGTAAAATGCTCAATGATGACAATTAAGCTTTTCAAAGTCCAATGACTAGGTTTAGGTTGCATCTCATTTTGCATCTTATCTTGCATTTCATTCTGCATTTTGTGAATTTAGAGTGATTTCGGTATAGTAACATTGCTTCCTCTTTGTCTGTTGAATGAGAGTTGGAGGGTCATCATTTCTTCGCTAGGTGGTCTCTTTTCATCATTTCTCTGATCGAGTACTTGTGTTTTGAGATGTTTAGTTGCATACATAAGCATATTATGTAGATTCATACATTCACTATCATTCATTTGCATTCATCTTATTGCATAGAAAAACGAAAAAAAAAATTGCATTACTCATTCACATTCATTTATTTGCATATGAAAAGAAAGAAAAATAAACACCCATATTCCATTTGCATTCATTCATCTCTACTGAAAAGAAATGCATACATATAGAATAAAGCATATAGAACAACATCTCATAACCAATCAACATAAGTATGATGAAATCAAATCACGAGCTTGTAAATCAGTTGTCTTGAGTCCATTTTCAGGATTGAAATCGAAAATCAAGATCATTTTGCTAGTTAATTTCAAAATTTGGACCACTTAGCATTCTTTTCATCAAAAGCTCATTCTCTCTTCTAATTGCACTCAATTTCTCACAAATCAATGTTCAATCTCAATTTAATTTCTACAAATCAACTTTGCACTCAATTTCAATGCAAAGTTTTCAAAACTCTTCTAAATCAATTTGTGCTCAAAACAACTTATCATCGCTAAAAAATTGCCTATCATCATGTACCCTCGCTATCTTTCGATTTCACTCCCGAGGGGGCATACTCGTGACCTTATGACCTCACATCTTCAAATGTCGAGCAAAATCTTTTCAACTAAAGAAAATCAAATAAGACCTCATCGCTAGGGGCATCTCAACTTCATCGCTTTATATCAAGTTGAGATTTCTCGATCATCTAAATCAAATCAATCACTAGGGGCATATCAGTTTCATCTCTTCATATCAAACTGATATTTGTTTTTTATCTGAATCAGTCTCTTACATTAATCAGTTTCATCGCTTTTCATCAAGCTGATTATTCATTTAAACTCAATCAAGGGTTTAAAGAGTATCTTCGATCATGCTAAATCTAAACAGGTGTTACGTTTTATTCATTTCTTGATCAAGCTAAACAATTTATGTTCATCGTATCTTGATCAATCAAGTTCAAGATTGATTTTTATCATCACTCACTATATCTAAGTTCAATCAAGTTCTAGATCAGTAAGATCCACTTCTTGATCAATCAAGTTCAAGTTCGGTATCTTTTGTTTTCTATCGATCCCAAGTTCAATTAAGTTCCAGAACGGTATCACGTTAATCAGACTTTATTCAACTTTGTCACTTCGAATCAAACTAAACACCTCACTTTTTTATGTTGTTCATGATCAATCAAGTTCAGAACTGACATCTCCTAGACATCAACTATTCTTTAAACCAACACGCTGCTCGCACATTAATTCAAAGAGGGGCAAATGTAATACCCTAAAAATGGTCATCTAAACCATGGGCCCCTAATCTCGTCAACATCACCAAGGTCCTAACCAAAGGCAACTAAATAAATCTTGAGCACACAATTAACTCTTTAATCATCAAATGTCACATGGCAAATCAATCACTCAAAATAAATATCCTAGCATATTTAATTAAATAAATCAAATTGTCATAAATCTTCAGAAAAGGAAACAAATCAAGAAAGAGGAATTAATTCAATTAAATAAATCAATTGAGCACGAATCTTCAAAAATAGAAATAAATCAAAAAATGAATTAACTGACCAAGAAAGGAATTAATTGAGAAAAGAAATCAATTGGAAACAATCTTGAAAAAAACAAATTAAAAATTGATAAATAATCTCAAAAAAGAAAGCAATTAAAACAATTAAATATTAAAATTGAATGAAATAGATAATAAATCAGTTTTTTCTTGATTTTATCTTAATTTTAGTTCAATTTCCTTTAAATCAGTTTTTTCTTGATTTAATCTTAATTTTAGTTCAATTTCCTTTAAAACTGAGAAAAGCATCCAATCATATCAATCACCTAGATTGTGCTTCCTCTTGGAAAATCTTGACCGCTCATCATCAGTTGATCTTAGCCATTGGTTTCTTTCTAAATTTTCTATAAATTCAGGTTCATCTCTCATTCAAAAGGAGGTAGGAGAATATATTGTTATTATACTATTTTTGCTCTAGGATTTCATTGAGATATTGCATATTAAGTGTTTCATATTGATTATTGCAAAAATCTTGTTAGATTAATATTGCATACATCTAGCATTCATCATGCTCATATAGATTAAATCCTTCGTCTTGATGTTGTCTAGTCACTGGTGGCCTAACATGGTGGCCTGGGCTGAGTTGGATACCAACAATGATGCCATGTGGAGTCAAGGTGGTTAACATGCATGAAACGATGGATGAGCCTACCAATTAGCAAGCTAGTTGGTAGTTGGTCGACATTAATTGTTGACTATGACTACTATAGGTCAAGTTGCAGAGAGGTTGCGGCTTGAGGCAGGATGAATCAGATAAAATCCATGGTGTGCATTGATTGATGTAGGTTATTTGGATATAGATCAAAGTACGTGAAGCAAACCACCTAACCATTTATGGTGTTTGACTAAGAGACGAGCCGACATATTGAATGCAAGTTGCAAAGGACAAAAAGTGTGTGATGGAAGGAATGTTAATGGTAGAGATCTGTAGGTAGTTATCTCTGAGATCAGATTTGATGAGATATGATTAGATTTGGTATGCTTTGTCATCGATGGAGAAACCCTAAGGCATCGAGTTTGAACTGAAGCTTTGGCGGGAAAACTCATGTATATGTATGCAAGCCAATAATAGGAATTATGATGATGCTGCTAGAAGATTAGGTGCTGCATGTTGAAGAGTGGAGTGAGAAAAGAGCAGCAGAGAGCCAACCATATAGAGACTTATTCGAAGATCATAGAGACTAAGTGTTGGAGGGGAAACTGGTAAGACCAGAGCAACTGGTAAACTAAAACATTGCATCGATGAAGACAACCAGTAGTGGTAGAACTAGTAGGAAGGGAGCTGAGAGTGAAGTGGTGGAGAGTGAGTGTTAGAAGAGACCCAACAAACTAGAAGAAGAGACAAAGAGAATAGGGAACCAGTAACTAGTTGTAGAGGCAAACAATCGGTAGAGTCTAAACTGGTGTATTAGCAGCAGCAGGTGAAGGTGAGAAGAGAGAGGAGGTGAGAAGAAGGAAGGAGAGGAAAGAAAACCAACAAAGATCAGAACAAAGGTAGAGTGATAGAAGGAAAAGGAGGAGTTAACCAGTAAGGCAGAGGAGAAGTGAAACTGACAGGGTGAAGTGTATGCAGTAGTTACAAGTAAGTTATTACTTTTGTATTTTAAAATGTTCATTGTAGATCACTGAGTTGGTGCTCCTTGGGTTAGTGCCCTAAATCAGTCGGGGTTGGTGCCCTAAATATTGTAACCATTGTTTCATTGTGAGACTAGATTGGAGCAGTAGACTCTAGCAGCATTTCTCACCGAGGTTTTCCCCATCTTGGGTTTTCCTCATATATACTGGTGTTATGTGGTGTTCTTTTGTGTGGTTGCATTTTGATATCTCTTATTATCTCATTAGTAGGGTTGCTCAATGTTTTTTGTGCTAATCGGTATTTTCTTTTGGGATTAAATGGTCAAAGTTTTGAAAACCACTAATTTAGCCCCCCTCTCAGTGGCATCTTGTGTCCAACATATTCAACATATCCTTAAGCTTACCGGATGGTGAATCATTTGAAATCTGCTTAAGGTCAGGCAAGACTTTTTTCCAAAAATGCAATAGCCAAAGATATCACTTCCTTTTCTTCTGAAATAGACTTGAGTAAGTCCTCATTGGCCTTGATCTGTGCAAGAGTGTCCAACTTTAGTGCTTGACAAGGAGATAAGGTGTTTAAATCTACCAACCATAAGAAATATCATCATCGAATACAATCTGCTTCCCCTTATCAGACACAGTAGCTTTGATCATTGTTGTTGGAGCTTTATCTATTTTCTCTCAACCCTTTTCCTTCACCAGATCTTCATTCTTATCCTTTTCACCCTCTTGGTCATCAAAATTGGTCTTTCCCACTTTCCCTAACTCCTTTACTATCATTTTTGTAATAATCTCTATCTCAAGAGGATCCTGAATAGGATCGTCGGAGTTATCCACTGCTTCATTATCAATGACATCAACAAGAGGCTATTCAATTGGATCAACAGATGATTGATCTTGTTGTTCATCAGAAACATCTGCAGATACATATGGGTAGATGGAGTATCTTTAGGCTCAAATTTGTTGCTTGCTCTTCTGGAATAGATTTTTCTTGGGAAGAGTGTTGGATTTACATCTACTCTTCGTTCAATCAAAAACCGTCTCAAAATTATTTTAGTTTCTTTTACCACCTCATCTTTCTTTCCTATCATGAGCTTATTTACCCTCATCTTTCTTTGAAACCTATCCTTAGAAAGTTTCAGTAACTAGGTGACTTCATCTCTACAAATAACAGAAGATATATTTACAAGAACATATTCCTTTATTCTCTCATCCTCAAGTGAACATGTATGTCTATGTGCATCCAAAATGTCATACAGGCTCTTGGGAATCATAGATGATAATTCTATTAACACCTTACTGAATTTATCCATATATTCTACAATTGCTTCTTCTACTACCTGTTGGTCTTTATCCTCAAAATTCTCATAATATACAAAAACATTTTTCAAATTCCCATCTCTCAAAATGCCATCAATCAACTGATGTAGGGTCAATGGAGGCACAATCTCATATGGACTTTCTATCTTATCATATTTGGGAGCTTCATCTATTTTGGATTACTTCTTCTTGTTGACTTTAACCTTTCTGGATACCTCTGCTAGAGATTTAGCTTTCTTAGCAGGAGGAGCATCACCAGATGTAGGCTTCTAGACTAACCTTGCATAAGTAGCAGTCTTCTTAACTTGCCTCACCTCTTCATCCGATTTAGTTTCCTCTTCCATCATAATATACTGCCTTGTAGACTTTTATTTCTTCCTTTTTTGTGCTCCACTGGTAGATACTGTTGGTTTGGGATTAAGTGGAAGTATCGGTTTCTGTACACCAGAGGTAGGAGCAGATTTTCTAGGATTGACCCGTGACTGCTTCAGAATGTTCTTCTCTCTCACCTCCTACACTGCTTCCTGGGTATTACCCATCTTCTTTGCAAGTTCCACTACCTCCTTTCTTACTTTTCTCTTCCTAGTAGAATTAGTGAACTTTTAATGCAAGTTGGGGTCCATTTCCTTAAATGTTCAAAATCTTTCTTCCTTTGGGCCTACTGGCTTTCTCAATAAATGTTGACTGTATGCTTCAAGCATAATAGAATCAACTTCATACCCCATGGGCATGATCCAAATTGTCCTCGACTCAACAACTTCTGTATGGCATTGATCTTTGTCAATCATAAAACAAATTGTTTTCTCATAATTCTCTACCATCTCCTTAGGAACTATTTCTTGGGCTTTCATAGAGGCTTAGAAGGTCTTAAAATATCCCTATAATCTAGATATTCTCATTGTGGCATCACCTATTCCTCACACACCTTCCTTAACTTGTAGGACCACCAGTTTATCATAACCCCATTGGACTTTTCCTTTTATTCTGGGGATCTCATTCAAGAAGTAAAATGCCAAACAAATAAGAAGAGACCCAAACTTGAAAGTGTGTTTCTTATCTTTTTTAATCTTCTTCAAGTTACTTTTCAATTCATTCAGGAGAACTGTGCATAGATCATACCTTTTATCTTCCTTGAGCATCTGATATGCTGAAAATATTGTAGTACTGGAGATCGAGTTCTGCCCACTTGATTGATAAACTTTGTAACCTACCACCATCGAGGCAAATATGACATCATGCTCCAAGATATCACTAATAGTCATTGCCTTGGTGTCAAATTTGGAACTGATAGCAGCTATCACAATGTTAATTTGTACTTTTCTGAGTCCAGGCACTTCACCAGTTGCACCTAAGCATGTGATTGCTTGAATGGCTTGCTTTGTAATCTTATGCAGTCTATCCAACCAGATGAATTAATCATGAACCTTACTAAGAATATACCAAACCCATTCTACTTCATCAAATATGAGAAACTGAACAAACTGCGTGAAACCCTTGTCATGAAGAATCTTATGTTTTGGCTTTAGGTTTCCAAGGTTGTCCACCAAATACTCGTTGTAAAGTGTAAGAATGTCATCATTTTTGAGTTCTTCAATGCCATAATAAATGTATTCCCTTATACCCTCATTTTGAAGAACCCCGTATGACACTGAGGAAAATGCTCCTTCTGGATCATCTTCGATCGATTTGAAAGGATGTCTCTTGAAAACAGGCTTTCTCCTGTCATAAATATCAACCACCAGAGGAGTAGAAATACTAGATGTGGATGCCATCAAATTTAGGGTTTAAAACAGGTAGTTTGTGAAAAATGGATAAATATCTTTAATTCTCAATTGGACGCAAGAAATTATTGGATGATTACTCCAAACTTGATTTCACTTTCAAATCTCTTTCACTCAGATGCTCTTCTCTTTTCTCTCGATTGCATTGTGAAGAATAAGCTTTCAGAATGCCTTTTTAATCTAAATTCCAATTGTAATAAATGCTCAACCTCAAAGCTTTTTGTTACACTGTTTTTCATCAATTCTTTCACTGGATTGCCAAACTACTACATAATCTTCTGGATATCAACTGCATGCTCGATCTAAATCTTCTGCAACCTTTTGGAATCAGTTATAGATCTCTGCAAGGGGGTTTTAAGTATTTGCATGAAAAAATCCCCCTAAGGCCAAAAAGCCCTAGTCACTGGATGACGTTCCATAACCGGATTCAAGTGTGGAGCCATTCTGCACATTTTGATCTTCTTTCTTTACCCACATTTTCTTATGTTGATATTTGATTTCATCAACCTTTGCTCTTCCTTTCTCATTAGATTCGTTCTTATTCATCGGTGCATTCTTTCTTCTGCAATGCCTTGCAATATGACCTTGTTTGTTACATGCATGATAGACAACATTCCTTTGCATTGGCCTAAAGTTCATCTGATTTGGTCTCATCTTGCATTGGTTAGATATATGTCCAAATATTCTACATGAAAAACATCTCTTATTTTGAAAATTGATCATCATTCTGCACATATTTGACTTATGTCCAAAATTGTTGCATATGAAACACTGGCCGATGGTAAAGATAGGACCATTGTTCACATTATTCATCATCCCATTATTCATCCTATTTCTACATTGGTTTTTCATATGAGTGAATTTATTGCAAGTAAAACATCTACCATTGAATTTATAGGCATTAGGTTGTCTTACCAGAGGTTTCTTGCTTTGCTAATTATTTGATTTTACATTTCTCTGTCTAGAACCGAAGGATTCTCCTTTCTCATATCCAAGTCCTGTTGTGTCTTTCCCATGTCTCATACTATCCTACATCTCATCCAACCGTGTTGAACTAGCTTTGAAATCATCTTTGTATTTATTAGTAGTAGTCAGCTCATCTCTTAGAATTATGATCTGTCTCTGAAGTTCTTATCTATAATTCTTTGTCTGCACCAGTTCAAGCTTCAACTAATCATTATCATATGTTAATCTGCAACATTCATTAGATTTGTCCTTCAACGATTGAGTCAAGCTTTCTTCATTCTTCTTCCAGTCTTCAATCTCCTTAGTCAACTTCCTCACAATAGATTGCATCTCATTCTTCAAAATTGCATTCTCCCTGGCTAGCTTCTTATTGGCATTATGGGTGAATTGATTATGTGCAGCATTGATGTCAACATCAGTTGTTACTAGCAGACAGATTTACATTGGCTGATATGGATGGTTACCGACAGATAGGTTGCCGGTATAAGATCTAGTGTTACTAGCAGAAGAGATTATCTGTTGGACACTTTTGGCATGTTTGGATCAGTAAAGTATATTGGATTTCATGTGTCATATGCTCCATGATAATGTTTTGGTTAGTTGGTATTGGCTTGGTAATTGGATGTTATCATACACTCTGGTAAACCCTTACCGACAATGGTTTATGGATTTACCGACAGAGCTTTAAATAAGGAATCATGGCAGGATGCACAATTGGTGTTGTTGCAGCTTCTTTGAGGATTTCAAGATACTAAAGATGTTCATTGACCGTGCTTCAATTGCTTGAAGACATTGCTTTGGCGTGGTGGACCTAGAATAGGTCTGGTACCTATCTAGGTTATGGACCGGTATCATGCTAGTGTGTACTCTATACGTTACTTGGATGATTTGAGATGTTTTATGGATTTGCTATTATTGTTTTCATCTTAAGCCGACATGGCATATAATTTTAATAAGAAATTATGCAATGATATTATTGTAATATCCTTAGGTGGCCGACCTAATTGGTTTAGGCCTTAGGGTTTGTATAAATAAGAGGTAGAAACTCTTTGTAAAGTATCAAGGTTATTGGAAAAGGTCATGGTCAAGGAATGTAATGTGTGAATATTGTAATATCATTCAAGCAGAGGAGTTGATCGTTCATTGGTGATCGGATTGGATTCAAAAGAGGATTTAGTCCTTCGGCATTGAGCTTAACCGGGACCGTAATCAAACATAGTAGATGCTATTTCCAATAGTTCACTCTATTGGATTGTTGTCCATTTATCTAGGCAGTGTGCCTTCCTGCAAGTGCAGGCCCCTCATTGTAACACATACTTTCTACAGAAGTATCATCTAACTATGGGTAGGCTTCCCACCGTGGTTTTTCCCTTTCCGGGTTTTCCACATACAAATCATGGTGTTATGTGGTATGGTTGCTTTGCATTGATTATCTGGTTAATTATTAAGTTGTACTATTTACCAGTATATGTTTCTACCAGCATCTGTTTGTTCTTTACCGACACATGATCTATTTAAAGTTATATTGTGGATTAAAAGTTATACTCCGTTAACAATTGATTCACCCCCCCTCTTAGTTGTTCACCGATTATCCTAACACTTCTCACATTCATCAGTGTTGTCTTGTAGAATTTGATTGTCAACACTTTGTTCTTCTTTTTCCTTCAGCTTGTCCATCAGCTCCTTTCTCTTTTCCCAAGAAATGTTTACTTGATCTTTCAGGGTTTCAATGAAGTATTCAGTTGCACTTAGATTTGTTTTCAAGTGACTCTTTTTCTTCATTGTTGCATCAAGATCTTCAAGTGCCACAGCAAGTTGTCTCTGCAAACTGGAGTCCATTGATTCAATCTTCTGGATCTTGCTGAAGCTATTAGGCTTCTTTTGAGGCACAAGGCTTTGATACCAATTGTTGGAATCAATGAATACTGAGAGGGGGGGTGAATTAGTATTCTAATATTTATGAATTTGTTAATCTAACTCTTAATCAACTAGATGCACAAATAAGAAACTGAAATGTAGAAACACAAAGCAATCAAGAACATAACCATAACACCAATATTTTTATGTGGAAACTCGGAAAGGGAAAAACCACAGTGGGAATTGAACCCAAAATATTATTCCACTATGTCTAGTAGCAAAACAATATCACAAAATTTGGAATGCACTTGCATTCAGGCACATTGCCTAGATCTCACTGCTCAGATGAAAAAAAAGGGCTACAACCCCAGAGGAAGGCTCACTACCTTACAAGATAATAGAGAATTATTACAGTGAACAATGAATTGGAAAACAACATCTAACTATACCAAATATCAATTCTGGTTATGCACAAAGTGATCTGTTGCACTATTATGATAAACTGCTATGCTATGCTTATCAAATCAACACAACTCAAGGTGTGCGCGTGAAACTACACTCAATCACTCCAAAATCATCACACACATCATATACATACATAAATGCATTAACCAAGTCGATCTTGGGTAAGTGCACAAAGATGGTGGTCAAAAAGGGGGGTATAAGTGGACACTTTTTTTCTGAAATCAGATGAACCTGAACTTGGAGGCAAAATTTGAAAGTCATCCACTCAAGATATGAAGATAATCAAAGAAAAAATATTGTAGTACTCTGAATCTAGTTTCCAAACTACTAAACATTTTTAAAATTGGATAAGATTAAGGGGGTCAAATCCTTCGTGTACGAAAAACAGACCCTGATTTTTTCAGAAAAAACATAACATAGTGTCTAACGTGCGCATCAAAAAATTCATATTTAGATTTAGTATTTTGACAAATCCTTTGGCAAAAAGATAGCTAAGAGTGAGCACTAGAAGATGTGTATTTTTTTGTAATTTTTTGTTGAGTTTTTTTTTTCTCCAATAGAGCACATCCTAAAAATTAGGTACCTGTTTGTGCGCGAAGCATAAGTTGCACTTAAAAAAAAAAATGCAATTTTTTTTTTTAAAATTGTAAAGAATCAAATTCACTACAATAATATATAAATTTTTTAAAATTTGGATAATTATATAAAAATTTATTTAAAAAATGGTGCACGTATGTCTGTGAGAACTATGGAGACACTGGTAAAAGAAATTCAATAATAATATGTTATTATTGTTCAATTTAAAAAAAAATTATATGGTTAGAAAGCTCAAAAGATGGGTGAAAATATGGTGGAAGTTTTAGAAATACCCACTTGATGATGTGTAAACCTGATGATGACAAAGTCGAGCAACCAAGTTGATAAAATAAAACACGCCAAAAAAGAGGGAAATGGAAGGAAATCAAACTTCCAAACCGTAGCTTTGTCATCCAGGCCTATTTCGAGGCCTAAACAGACAAAAGCGCATACGGGGTACCTATGGTATAAAAACCGCGTATGAGGTATTTATGGTGTAAGAAGCGTGCACTTTCTATCTTTACTATAAAAACCACGTACGTGCTATTTTTACAATAAAAAGTGCATACGAGCTATTTGTACTATAAAAAGCGCATACGCGGTATTTGTACTATAAAAAGTGCGTACACGCTATTTTTACTATAAATAGCACGTACAGGCTAAGTTTGTTAAATTTTAGGAGTGTGTATAATATGCTATTGTATATATATAATATGTGTATATACATATAATATATAATTTATATATAATATAAAAAATAAAAAATATATTTTATATATATATGTATGTATATAATAATATATAATATATTAAATATATATACACATATGTGTGTATGTATGTGTATTGTCTCCCTCTCCCCCTCTCAAGCTAGTACAAGGTGCCTCTCTCTCTCTCTCTCTCTCTCTCTCTCTCTCTCTCTCTCTCTCTCTCTCTCTCTCTCTCTCTCCCCTCTCTCTTCCTCTCCCTTCAATATATCTTCTTTTTGTTTGCATATATATAAGGTGATAAGAAGATTGATAAGGTGGTCAGTTTTCTTTTTCTTTTTAAAGAAGATAGGATATAAAGTAGAACGTTTGAAGAAAATGAACGTATTGGTTTCTTTGGATCGTGTGGATGTATTGGTTGGATAATATTTATGGGTTGTATGGTGTACTAAGGGGTCATATGGTGTATTATGACCCCTTAGGTGTTGTTATGGGTCATATGGTATTCTATGATTCTTTAGGACACCATATCACCCCTTAGGACTCCATATGGTGTCGTTATGGGTCATATGGTGTCCTAAAGGTTATATGGTATTCTATGACCCCTTAGGATACCATAGGATCCCTCACATGTCATTAGAGGTCATATTGTTTCCTAAGAGGTCATATGGTGTCCTATGACCCCTTAGGACACCATATGACCCCTTAACACACCATACGACCCATAACGACACCATATGGTGTCCTAAGGGGTCATAGGATGTCATATGACCCCTCAGGACACCATACAACCCATAACAACACCATATGGTGTCCTAAAGGGTCATTTGGTGTTTTATGACCCCTTAGGACACTATTTGGGGTCATTATAGGTCCTATGGTGTGTTAAGGGATCATATAGTGTCCTATGACCCCTTAGATGTTGTTAGGGGTCGTATTGTGTTCTATGGACCTCATATGGTGCCCTATGAGTCATTAGGACACCATATGGTATCGTTATGTGTCTTATGTTGTCGCATGACCCCTAGGACACCTTATGACCACTTAGGACATCATATGGTGTCATTAGGGGTCATATGGTGTGCTAAGGGGTCATATGGTCTCCTACGACCCCTTAGGACACTATTTGACCCCTTAGGACTCCATATGGTGTGATTATGGGTCGTATGGTGTCCTAAGAGGTCATATAGTGTTTTATGATCCCTTAGGACACCATTTGGTTTCATTATGGGTTGTATGGTGTGCTAAGGGGTCATATGGTGTCTTATGACCCCTTAGGACTCCATATGACATCTTACGAGTTGTTATGGGTCATATGGTGTCCTAACGGGTCATATGGTATTCTATGATCTCTTAGGACACCATATGATCCCTTAGGACTCCATATGGTGTCGTTATGGGTCGTATGATGTCCTAAAGGGTCATATGGTATTCTATGATCTCTTAGGACACCATATGATCCCTTAGGTGTCATTAGAGGTCATATTGTTTCATAAGAGGTCATATGGTGTCCTAAGGGGTCATAGGATGCCATATGACCCCTCAAGATACCATACGACCCATAACAACACCATATGGTGCCCTAAAGGGTCATATAGTGTTCTATGACCCCTTATGATACTATTTGGCATCATTATAGGTCCTATGGTGTTCTAATGGATCATATAGTGTCATATGACCCCTTAGATGTTGTTAGGGGTCGTATTGTGTTCTAAGGGTCATATGGTGTCCTATGAGCCATTAGAACACCATATAGTATCGTTATGTGTCTTATGTTGTTGTATGACCCCTAGGACACCTTATGACAACTTAGGACACCATATGGTGTCATTAGGGGTCATATGGTCCCCTAAGACCCCTTAGGACTCCATATGGTGTCATTATAGGTCGTATGGTGTCCTAAGAGGTCATATAGTGTTTTATGACCCCTTAGGAAACCATTTGGTGTCATTAGATGTTGTATGGTGTGCTAAGGGGTCATATGGTGTCTTATAACCCTTTAGGACTCCATATGACCTCTTACATGTTGTTATGGGTCATATGGTGTTCTATGATCCCTTAGGACACCATATGATCCCTTAGGACTCCATATGGTGTCATTATGGGTCGTATGGTGTGCTAAAGGGTCATATGGTATTCCATGACCTCCTAGGACATCATATGATCCCTTAGGTGTCATTAGAGGTCATATTATTTCCTAAGACATCATATGGTGTCCTATGACCCCTTAGGACACCATATGACCCCTTAAGACACAATACGACCCATAACAACATCATATGGTGTCCTAAGGGGTCATAGGATGCCATATGACCCCTCAGGATACCATACAACCCATAACACCACCATATGGTGCCCAAAAGGGTCATATGGTGTTCTATCGCCCCTTAGGATACTATTTGGCATCATTATAGGTCCCATGGTATTCTAAGGGATCATATAGTGTCCTATGACCCCTTAGATGTTGTTAGCAGTTATATTGCGTTCTAAGGGTCATATGGTGTCCAATGACCCATTGGACACCATATGGTATCGTTATGTGTCTTATGGTGTCGTATGACCCCTAGGACACCTTATGACCACTTAGGACACCATATGGTGTCATTAGGGGTCATATGGTGTCCTAAGGGGTCATATGGTCTTCTACAACCCCTTAGGACACTATTTGATCCCTTAAGACTCCATATGGTGTCCTTATCGGTCTTATGGTGTCCTAAGAGGTCATATAGTGTTTTATGACCCCTTAGGATACCATTTGGTGTCATTGTGAGTCGTATGGTGTGCTAAGGGGTCATATGGTGTCTTATGACCCCTTAGGACTCCATATGACCTCTTATGTGTCGTTATGGGTCATATGGTGTCCTATGACCCCTTAGGACACATGCATGGATCCCTAGGATACCATATGACCCCTGAGAATACCTTTTGACCCTAAAGAGGGAGAGAGGGGGAGGAGAGGGAGGCAATGGGAGAGAGATACACCTAAGAGAGGAGGAGAGTGAGATAGATAGATAAAGACTGCGAGGGAGAGACAAGAGATAAATGTGTGTGTGTGTGTGTGTGTGTGTGTGTGTGTGAGAGAGAGAGAGAGAGAGAGAGAGAGAGAGAGAGAGAGGAGAGGGAGAGAAAGAGAGAGACCTAAGAGGTGTAGGGAGGAAAGGTGAGAGAGAGAGAAAGAGAGGGTGAGAGATAGAGAGAGTTTGAGTGAGAGGGAGGAAAGGGTGGAAGGATATTACAAGAGACTAGAGAGAAAGGTGCGAAGAGAGGGAGATAGGGAGAGAGTGAGAAAGAGAGGTAATGAGAAAGGGAGAGAGGGAGGGAGAGGGGAGAGGGAGAGAATGAGAGTGAGACACCTGAGAGAAGGAGAGAGTGAGATAGAGAGAACGACGATGAGAGGGAGAGACTTTAGAGATAAAGAATGGGAGAGAGAGAGAGAGAGACTTAAGTGAAAAATAGAAAGGGAGGTAGGGAGAGAGTGGGAAAGAGATACACTTGACAGAGGAGGAGAGTGAGATAGAGAGATAGAGAGGTAGATAGGGAGAGAGACTTAAGAGAGAGAGAGAGAGAGAGAGAGAGTTGATAGAAGAGGAGAGATATTTGAGAGAGGGAGAGAAAGAGAGGGATATATGAAAGAGAGAAAGAGGATGAGGGAGATGAGAAAGAGACGAAGAGATACCCGAGAGAGGGAAGAAATTAGAGAGGGAGATGCCTAAGAGACAAAAAGGTAGGGGTTAAGGAAGAGAGAGGGGGAATGTAGGGAAGAGATGAGAGACATAATGTTGATATGAGCATGCTGATTACTAAAATTTGACTGAGTCTGAAATTTATAAGAATACTCAAAAAACTAGAATCTGCATTATAACTCTTAGAGATCTGGAACCACTCTCAAACATCCTGACAATATATACATAAAATATAACTTAGAGTATAAATAAGATAAAAGACAAAGAGAAATGTCACTTATACTTAAATGTTATATTTTATGTATATATCCTACTAAAAAACCTAATGGAATGCTAAGTGAATTGCATTTTATTGACAGACAGAACTGTGTACACGGTTAGTATGCTTTAAACCGCATACGCGGTTAGTATTCTTTAAACCACGTATGCAGTTAGTATGTTTTAAACCACATACGCAATTTAGCTTTGGTTAGGCTCGGCAAAACGGGCCTAAACGCGTATGGGGTTCTTTAAATTTGAAATACCTCGTACGCATTTTGGTGTTTTTCATGTGTTTTTTTTGGTGTGTCCACTTTTCTGACCACCATCTTTGTGCACTTACCCTCTTATATATTCACACTAGAAAATTTGATCTCCTACAAGTCAGCTTCATAAAATATTAAAATATGAAACGTGTAGCTTCAAGTCAGCTCAAGTCTTCAAAAAACCATTTTCCAGATCCAAGAAACACGATCACACACTTCCCATAAGTTAGTCCAATCACCTCAAACTTGCCAATAACCATCGAATTAAACTCAAGGAATCTAGTCCACACATTACACCACCAAAAATGAAG
Source organism: Cryptomeria japonica (assembly GCF_030272615.1). Classification (NCBI taxonomy): domain Eukaryota; kingdom Viridiplantae; phylum Streptophyta; class Pinopsida; order Cupressales; family Cupressaceae; genus Cryptomeria; species Cryptomeria japonica. Next base: position 707,719,857 of record NC_081413.1, read on the forward strand.
ATAACCCTATTTTACTGCTCAACCAGATACCAGACCTTCTAATATGCCAAAGAATCATCACCAGAAGATAATATTGTATAATAATCTGCTTCTCATACCCAATCAACTTAACTCAAATAACTGGAACCAAAAAAACACCACTAGAAATGAGAAATGCCCACAAAACCATACACTGAGCTTCACTGAGCAGACTTGATACCAGAAAACTTACTCAAGACATCCGGTTAACCAAAACTCCATAGCGAATAAGATCAAAAATCTAAGATTCCATCAATGACAACTCGTAAGAATCTACATGCATCAGATGCCACCAATCTTCATCGAAGCATCACTGGAACAACATCAAATGCCAACTCTTCCATGGTGGTTTCCTTTCTTTGTGGGATAAGGAAAATTCTACGCACATATATATACATTATATACATGAGTTATCATAAAAAGAATACTGCCTCCAAAGTTAGGTGAAACCACCTCATGTTTTGATCTTTGTGTTCATTATCCTTTGATTTATCCTCTCTTAGGGGCTAAATTATTGTGATAAAGTGCTTGTCTTTTTGGGTGTATCCTACCTTAAAGAACTTGCTTCCGACAAGGCATGTGCAATCACTTTAACGTGGGGGCATACACTCTTCTCATGATTCTCTCTTTCAGTACTTAAAGTTACTTAGCAAACTTTGTCTTTTCTTTGTGATTTTTGGTGCTTTTTCATGACTGGTAGTAAAAGAACCTAACTAGTTGTAGTCATGTTTCTCTCTTTCTCTCTCTCATGATCTTCCCTTTTACCTTATCATTGAAGTCATAGGATCCTAAAGTTCACTAGGGGCTTGGTGAATCTTTCCTCTTTGACATGGTGAAAGTCTTTTGATTTGAATTCCTTGTACTTTAACATGAGTATTTGCATAATCCCATAATCCCGCTAAAGTGGGGGCTAAATGTAACATCTTGAAATTGCACTCCTTGCAATTTTTGACTGCATTTGGGCCTTTGCCTTTGATTTTGCACCCCTTAGCCTGAGTAGAGACCTGATTATGCTCATACATATCAAAATCTTCATGCAACTCAATGATGCACCCTGCCTGCGCCTTGATCCTACCCCAAATTAGGGCAGGACGAGGGCGTGGCACCCTGGTCCCCCTTAATGGGAACCTATCTTGGACCCCTCCCCCTAACCCATCTCAAATCCTCTCTATGTCGGCTCAAGTCAGGAAATCAGTCAATTAATCCTATGGGAAAGTATATAAGAGGGATTTACCCTCTCATTTGAAATAACACATGATCTAACAAAACTCAATCAAGCATCCAACAATTCAAGAGATCAACCATTCAAGAGAAGTTGAGCATTTTCAATCTTCCTTCAAGATTTGGAAAAACAATTGAGTCAAGATTTAAAGCATTGAAAAGGAGATCATCATCCTAATTCATGGAATCATAATTCCATGTGGAGGCAAGCGAAAAATCACAAGGAGGTATAAACATTTCATTTTCAAGCAATTCAACATCCCCTCAAAGAGGAGGATTTATACTTTTATTCATTTCAATTATATTATTTCAACCACTTGGTTAATTCCAAAACTAGGGTTTGACTTGAAGGCAAACCCCTATTCCCAACACATTTCTCTTTCCTTTTGTGTGCGGGAAGCAAGTGCACAGTTGTACTTCTATAATTAAGCTTTATTTGTAGAGATGAAAAAACCCTTTTTGACGCGTAGAAAGTTCGGAGGACCGATAGGAGACCAACTTGGTCTGGGCAAAAGGTCCCAACAACTTTTGACAGATTTTGAAGAGAAGCTCCTAATCATCTCAAACTTCTCAGATCTAGGTGCACAACTGAATCCCAAATCTGTAGCTCGTTGTTTTCACATACTTTGTCTTCATTTCCAAAACTTAGTCTTAATTAAATTAATCAACTTACAAAAGAGGGTCAATTACATTCCAAACATAACCAATCTACTTAGTATTCAATCCTTGCATCATTTAGGATTGGATCTAGTAGATTCATCCCCCTCTTTTGAATGTAAAGTCCCCTCAAGCAAAATTGAACTTAGTGAATCCTCCCTTCTCACAACCTAATTTTTTTCCATAGTTCTTGCAATACCTCTAATTGCACTTACTATCTCGTTCACTTGTGTAGCTAAATATCAATGTTCTCATCTTCAAACATCCTCAATGTCTCAAATTTATACTTCAAATTCTCCATCTTGACTTGCTTGATCTTCTAATCTCCTTCATAAAAAAAATTCAACTTATCCCATACTTCCTTTGCAATTTTGTAAGACATGACCTCCAAAATCATTAAATCACTTAAACCACTGAGCATTGCATTTCTTGTGGTTCCATTATTTTCATGTAGCCTAATCTCATCTGCAATAGAAGAATGGCCAGTCAAAGGAGTATAATTTTTCTTAACAACATCCCATATTTCAAATGACGTAGAATCCAAAGAAGATTCCATCTTCTCCTTGTATAAGGAGTAATTTGAGCCATCAAAATTTGATACTTTGTGACCACTGTCTTTCACCATCCTGAACCTTCCTCAAGTGGTTAATATTTTCCTAGAGGAACCTTGCTCAAATACCAATTGTTCAACACACCACAAAACTGAGTGGGGGGGGGTCATGAATTTGTATTGATAAAATCCTTAAACCTTTTCAATCACAAACACTTATCAGTTATCTTTAGCCATTCAAACAATAATGAAAGATGAAGCAATAAACACCAAACACATGATAAAAGATATTTATGTGGAAAATCCAATATGGGAGAAACCACAATGAGAATCATTCTCATTATATACATAACTAAATATAATATTTTAAGCATGAGGACAAGGAAGCTCGCTACTCCTAATTCGGACTTCTAGGATAAGACACGCAACCTTAAGACAAGATACAATGGATTTGTGGCTAAGATGCACGATCCCAGAGCAACGTATAAATCTGCACAAGCTATCAAAATGACTCAAATTGTCTTTCAACAACCACAAAGGAATGATAAATTGAAACTAATAAGATCTCTTGATCATAAAAATGGCCTTGAACCTTTGTGAGATTTTGCCAAGATCAAGAGCTCAATGAAATGTACAAAATAGAGACACAATATAGGACAAGAATAAATTGTATTCTCATCAATAGAAAATGATCAATATCATGTTACATACAATGTAGATGAGCTTTCTTATATAGGCAAGGCTAGGGATATGTGAGCACACAAACATGACATGTGGCTCAATAAGAAACAAGGGTAGGTAGGAAATAGGTGTGGGTAGGTAGGAGAAATAATATAATAGTCCACATGAGGTGGATCACCCATTGAATGTGGAGTGTAACAATAAGATCAACACCATAAAAGGTGGAATTTCTCCTACACACGCTATCAAAATGTGGCACAAACACCCAAGTGTCTCATACCCAAACTACTATGAAATGCATTATCCTAAGTAAACTTAAGTAAGGTGTAATAATATCCATGATGAATAATTATTTACACCAACACCCCCCCTTAAGTGTAACTTAGGGGAATGCACTTAAGTCTATAATGCAACTAAGCAATGCAAGATGGGTCCCGGCTACTAGGCCATGTTAGGTACCCATGTACAAATGCAAATGCATGCAAACCAATGCAATGAAATCTCTCACAAAGTGGGGAAAGAGAGAAAAACCCAATGGGAAAAAACCCTCCCCCAAAAGAGAGATGAAAAACATACAAGAGAACTCTCATAGAAGAATGTGAGGAACAAAACCCCATGTGAGGAAAAAGTCCCCCCCAAATGAGAGAAGAAGAGAAGCTAGGAAGCCCCCCCTCAATGTAGAATCTGCACCAATGATAGAAGCTTGATGTATGAAGAAACTGCTCCACGAACGTCGAATAACATTCCTCCCCTTAGGAAAAAACAAAACCAAAGGTGTATCCATGAAGTCTCCCCAATCATGAAGGGAAGATGTATGAAGAAAACTCATGATGAAAGGAATCTCTGAAAACTGCTCAAATGTCCCCATGTCGATGCTGAAAGATACCCCCTCCAAAGGTGGTAAACTATGCCACACTGCTGAAAAAGGCACTCCAACATCTAGTGGAGATGGATGTAGAACATGTCCCAAAGACTCACATGTCTCCTCAAAAAATAAAGAGACCTCCTCCAACTGTTGTACATAAGTATCCACAATCATGTCAACCTCGAAAGAATGATCATGTAGAGAATGAACAAGAGGGTTAGAGTGTGCCCTTGCAACAATCAAAGAAGGATCACCTTCATCAAAGAGAAGATGAATGTCATCAATGATGTCTCCCAAATCTGCAATGTAGGCTTTCACAAACAAACATGTAATATTTGTCAAGTAATCATCCCATGAATCTGAAGCTGGAAGACAATAAATATCCTACTGCACTGAATCACATGAAGGCAAAATTGTCGCACTATCTGCATCATCAGGTGCAATAGGTGATGTGATATCAATATGAGGAGATGAAATACAAGACTCAAGAATGGGGTCACATGTGAGAATCCCCATGTTCAAGTGTCCAAAGTTCTCCTCAAAAACTGAACTATCACAAGAAGTGTGATCATAATGTGTAGAATCATCAAATGTGAAATCATCATCATCAACAAAATCTGAAAAGGAGTATAACCAAGATGCATGATCAACCACCCCAGTCGCAATGATAGCTCTAGTCTCTATGTATCTAATGAAAATTGAGTTAGGTGTGAACTCCACAACTCTCTTAGTTGCGCCATGTGTGATTTGATAGATAGAAAGGAGATTGTTTATCAAGTGGGGTACACAAAACACATCATTGAAGGAGTTATCCCCAATGTCAATAGATCCTTTCCCAATCACATCCATGTATGTATGATTGCCCATCAAAATTTGTGGCATGGTGCAAGGCTCAAATGTAGAGAACATAGACTGTGAAGATGCCATATGATGAGAAGCCCCTGAATCTAGAAGCCATCTCTTTGAATCATGACTGATAGTAGCACATAGAGCTTTTCCTTTTCTTGTTCCAAAAGAGTGAGTCTTTCCACTTGTAGAAGAAATGAATGCTTTGCCTTTTCCTTTTGAATGTGAGGAAGTGGAAGTTGATGAATCATCCTTTTTCTAGACTTTAGGTAAATCAATGTTATGCTTTTTGATGATATGTGCGAGCTCATCAATCTTCTTAGAATGGCAACGATGTTCCTCATGACCAATCTTTTTACAATAAGCACAAGTAGGTCTCTCCCTCTTTGGTGAATTATCTCTCTTGGAAGAGGATGAATCTCCTTGTTGTGGAGAAGATGGTGCTTTGTCCTTAGGCTTTGATTTCCATTTCTTCTTGTTTGAGTTGTCCTTTCCTTGATTTCCTTTGTTCCCTTGATTTTCCACTAATGCTTGAGACTTAGAAGCCTTAAGAATGCCCATGCTTATCAACTTAGTTTGTTCCATCATTAACATTTCATTGAAAGCATCAAATGTAGGCATTGTGTAGCTTGAACCCATTGTCATCCTATGGGTTTGGAAACTAGAAACAAATGCTGCATATTCTTGTGGAAGCTTGCCTATCAAGTTGAATATCAATTGAGTATCCTTCTTATCAATGCCACAATCTTTGAGTTGTGCCCTCAACTCATTTGCCTTAGTGACATAATCTTGTATAGTATCAAAGTTCTTGGGATCTAACATGGTGAGATCACTATCAATTTGATATCCCCTAATCTCATCAACCTGACAATACAAGTCTTGAAACTTTTGCCAAGCATCCTTGATTAGAGTACATTTTTCAATATGAAAAATGAGATCCTTTGATACATACTTTCTTAAGGTACCAATTGCCATGATATTTTTAGTGAGCCAATCCAAGTGACCAACTGGATCAACCTTAGGATCAGTTGGAGCAACAATAGTTCCATCAATGTAATGAGTGAGTCCTTTTTCCATAAGTTTACTCCATGCATCAATTTTCCAAGTAGCATAGTTATGTGGAGTTAAGAGAGGAAACTTAGAAGAACCCATAGCAGCAAAAAGGAAGGAACACAAGTGCACAAAAGCACAAGAGACACCCCCCCAAATTCACTCAATCAAAATACCCCCCCCCCTAAAGTGATGATTTTGGCACTTTATACTTAGTGCGATTACAATGAGCCACTTGCAAAACAAGGCAAAGTGGACTTATGATGCAAATTTTACAACTTCTCAAATGAGATACAAGAGACTTCAATCAATAGTGTAATGAATCTAACTGAGATTCAAGTAAATATACAAGTACCAAGAGAGCCAAAAATGACCAAAATCTGAAAGTACAATTTCTACTTACAATGGCATCAATCTGATAGCATCATGTGAAAGTAGACAAAAAAATACGCACTTTAAAAAAACACGGCACCTGAAAAGGAGGTTGTATGACCCCAAATGAAGCCTCTGAAGTTGCAAAAACTAGGATTACTCAGGTATAGTCACCAAAAACTGCATTTTTTGAAAAATCCATGCATCAAAACCGAAAAATTTCTTCACCCCTGCGGAGAGCATGAAATTCTAGCCCATTTCAAAAAACATTGCACCCAAAAAGGAGCAAAAATGAGCAAGTTATGGCCATTTGAAGTTGAACTACAAAATCAAAAATGCAAATGAGAGGGGCCTGCCAAAGTTTTGAAAAATGATGACGTGGCGCTAACATCAGCAAGTCATTGGGTTAAATTTGACGGCCGTATGACCGTCGCAAAAACTTCGCCCCCTGGTGACTGGGCGCCCGTACTGTACGGACTGCTGACTAGGCAGATGACTATGCAGGTCGTACCATATGGATATGCTGACTGGGTGGCTCTGCATGGCAGATGACGTGGCGGGCGTACTAATGACTGAGCTATACGGGTTGTACCCACGGGCCAGTGGTTGCCTGCCACGTGGCGGGCGCGGGTCCGTCCGTCTGTGGTGGTTGTCGAAAACTTTCGTCGGCGGCATCTTCCGGAGCGGTCGGTGAAAGGCGGAGACTGGCAGGCGAGCGGCGGGAGGAGCTGGGCACCGGCGGCGGCGGCGGCGTCGTGCGGAGGTGGGAGGACGCGGCAGGACGGGATGGCCGGTGCGGGCAGAGTCGGTGTGGCGGCGAGGACGACGTGGCGCGTCAGAAGCCGGGACAAGCAGGTATGGTCTGCGATAAGTACGCAGTCTGCAACCTGCAGTACACACACTGCAGCTACGGGGGTCATGGGGAGGGTCTGCGGACCCCCCAAAAACAACAATTTTTTTATTTTTTTTTTTATTTGATTTTTTTTTAATTTTTCAATTTTTTTTTTTTCGAATTTTTTTTATTTTTGATTTTTTGAAAAATATTTTCAGAAAATGAAATTTATTTTTTTTTCGAAAAATAGAATAAATTTTTTTTGAAATCCGTACAATACTAGCAAAATTGGTGAAAAAAATTTTCTCACCAAAATAGGCCGGCTTTATAACCAAAATTCATGGGAACAGCCTTCTCGACGTAATGGCGGGGTCGGATCTGGTCTAGAACGCCTCCAAAAGATGTTGCTCCTTAGATCTGCCTCTTGACGTCATAATAATGCCTCTTCAAGACGAATCAATGAAGCCTCAATGGCTATGATACCATGTGAGATTTTGCCAAGATCAAGAGCTCAATGAAATGTACAAAATAGAGACACAATATAGGACAAGAATAAAATGTATTCTCATCAATAGAAAATGATCAATATCATGTTACATACAATGTAGATGAGCTTGCTTATATAGGCAAGGCTAGGGATATGTAAGCACACAAACATGACATGTGGCTCAATAAGAAACAAGGGTAGGTAGGAAATAGGTGTGGGTAGGTAGGAGAAATAATATAATAGTCCACATGAGGTGGATCACCCATTGAATGTGGAGTGTAACAACAAGATCAACACCATAAAAGGTGGAATTTCTCCTACACACACTATCCCAATGTGGCACAAACACCCAAGTGTCTCATACCCAAACTACTATGAAATGCATTATCCTAAGTAAACTTAAGTAAGGTGTAATAATATCCATGATGAATAATTATTTACACCAACAACCTTTTATTCAAGAGATCAATTTATCATTTCAAACACAACACACACATTTGTTGCCTCAAAATTATGTCATGTTGAAAGATATGATCATCAAGGCTCATCATGAATTGATATTTGCACTTTTTCTTTCTACATATACTTCCACATCACTTTTAATTAATGCACACCAAGATTCACACATCTGCACATATATTTATATCATCTTATTCATTGAAACTCTCAACTAGGTTGTCAATAAATAGAATAAACATAATTTACACAAAGTTTGCCACCCTAAGCAACTACACTAAATGTGGTTCACTCTAGGAGATAAAGGGTGTTGGAAATATGATTTTGTATGGTTGTTATTGATGCCAAACTTGTTTGTTTGGATGGATTCTGGTTTGGATGTGTTTCTATTCGTGTTGTAGTTGTAGTTGAGTTTAAATCTTTTGATGTTGGTTGTGTCAATATGTAGGAAAAGTTTTTTGTTATAGAAGTTAGTTATTTCTATTGAACCCAAGGTAGGATTAAGAGGGGTAGGGGGAATCAGTCCAAAACAAAACTTAAATGCATCATATAAATAATTAAACTTCAATATACATCCAACATATGAACACAAAGATTTTCCATGTGAAAAACCCAAACAGGTAAAAGCCACGGTGAGAACCTACCCTCAATATGTATCCACTATGTATATCAAATTACAAAAAAAAGAGATAACTACTCCTGACTTGTAAACAAGGGCTAATTGCCCATGGCATAAGATACAAAAGATCACTTTTAAAATCTAAAGCTAATTGCACTAAGGACAAGATACAAAAATGATATGAAAAGAAGGATCTCCTGATTATGAAGTTGTCCTTAAACTCAACATCAAGTGATCAACATCAGAACACACAACTCAGAACTTAGCTATCAACACTCTGTCTCATATCTTTGTCACACTCTCAAAATGGCTTTCATATCATTCTAACACAACTCTTCTTGTCTACACTTTACTGAAACTCACTGATTATCCTTGCATCATGCATCTACACACTTTCCTTCATTTTCTCAACACAACTCAATCATACACATCCTTATATATAAGATAGATCATCAAAGCTTGACTCATGTTGCCTTGGAACAAAATGTATATTTTGGACCAAAAATACACATGCTAATCCACTCCAGAAGAAAGAGGGGACCAAAAAACATCTCCCAAAGATCAATTCACCGATCCACAATCACCAAAATATAACCAACAACGTATCCACACGCTACACATCCATATAACTAATTAACATTTCCAAACATATTCTCCAATGCAAGCAACTCAAATCCATATCTCCACATGCTATGGTGAGACCCATAACACATGAAACAATCTCCCAAAACTCATATCCAGACCTAATAATAAGTCAAACATAGAATATCACAACCAATAACTAACATTGCTACAACACTTGGAGTACACAACGATATTTCTGGACCATCGAACAATCATATCCATGATAACAAAACTTTACCCAACAAAGATAACTATAATAAACAACATCAAGAACACTTTCTCAACCCAAACACTTCCCGAACAATCAATAAATACCTTAAACATCAACACATCAAGATGTCTCTGCACCACAAACATTCCTGACCAATGTCATTCCGAAACAACAAGCTTGACATCAATGACAACCACAACATCACATCGACACATACTTCCAACAATCTCCCCCTTTGTCATTGATGGTAACACTTGACTACATTCAACCATACTGAAATATTTCTCAATATCTCTCCACAAACCGACTTTGCACAAATTCTCAACAATCTTTTCTCAATCTTTCTCTTTTCCAGAACTTACTCAATCTCTCCCCAAAAAATCAAACTTGCTCAATCTCTCCCCAAAATATTAAAATTGCCCAATCTCTCTCTCTTTTTTGTCAAGGACAAAGGTCACAACAACACTGATCCCCTTGAGAGAATTCACAACATCAATCCAAGACATAAAATAGTCATGAAAGCTCCCCTTGGATGGATGCATCCCCATAATGCACCTAGCTAGAAGGAGGGGTAATAAACCCAAGATTCTCCTAAGGAAACTGAAATGTATCCTTTTCCAATGCCTTCGTGAAAATATTTGCAACCTTCTCTTTCATAGAAATGTATTCCAACCTAAATTCCTTCTCAGCAACTTTCTCCCTTAAGTAGTGATATCTGATTGGAATCTGCTTTGTTCTTGAATTTATAAATAGATTCTTCAAAATGTTTATTTCACTTGTATTGTCACACATAATAGGAATTTCTTCATCATATGTTACCTTGATATCCTTAAGAGTTTGTCTCATCCACATTACCTAAGTACAACAAGATGATGCTATAATACATTATTCTTTTGCAGTTGATAGGGAAACTGAATTTTATTTCTTCCTGAACTCAGAGACCAATCTGTCCCCTAAAAATAATGCACCACCACTAATACTCTTCTGATCATCAACACTTCCAACCCAATCTGCATCAGTATAGGCTTTCAACATAAAATCTCCACTTTGTTTTTGTACCAAAGTCCATAATCCATAGTACCTTTCAAATATCTGAAAAATTCTCTTTACATCTTGCTCATGTGTTGCCTTTGGATTTTCCTAAAATCTATCTACTAGACAAATATCCTGCATGATATCTGGTCTAGACATAGTCAAATACAACAATCCATCAATCATCGACCTATACTTCTTCCGTTCAACCTCCAGAGACTCATCATCTTTGCTCAACTTGTATCCAACAGTTAAAGTAGTTGTAACTGATTAGTAATCATCAAAAACAAACTTCTATTAGATTTGTGTGAATGTTATCATTGATGTCAAACCTAATGATCTAGTTAGGACCGGATGTATATGATGTTGATAAATAGTGGAAGATAGGTATGTATGTGATATGAAGTAGTAAGGCATATATCATCTAATGGATTCATTTCCAGAAGATTCTCTTCTCTAGAATCTTGTGTTTTGCATATCATGGTTGGTATCTAGTTCCGATATCACTTATATCAGTTGTATTTTTTGTATTGCTATTTGAATGGTTACATTGCATTATGGTCTATGTTCCAAAATATATGGCATCTATATCTTGGAGTTTGGGAGTTGTTGTGTTTGGAATTTATGCTTATGGGTTTGTATCAATGGGTCTGGTAGACCCTCATTTTGTCCTAGTGATTGAGGCGTATGTTTTGGTTAATGAAGTGTGCGAAGGAATCATGTAGAAGATTAGTGAAGGTTGACTTGTTTATCCTATTTTTGGTCAAGGCATATTTTGGTAGTGTGTTGATTCAAGAAATGCATTATTGTGTAAATCATTTGTGCTTACCTGACATATTATCTCGATGTATGTGGTTATTGGTTTATATATAGGAGATATGTATGTATGTGGTATTTGGTGGAGTATGAGTGTGGAATAGCAAGAGTGTGTGTGTGTGTTGTGTGGTAGAGTAAGAAGTGTGTGAATGACAGAGTTGTGGATGGAAGAACAATTACAGTAAGAGAGTAGTATAAAGTGTGAGTAGTGGAATATGATATATCAACAAAAGTGTGTGTAGAAGATTCGAAGTGTAGACAATGTTGTAGTAATCCTTTATTGGATCTTCTGCAAGCAGTTGGATTGACAAAGTGGAGACAATGATGCAGTAATCCCTTACCAGATCTGTTGCAGATAGTTGTGGATAGGTTGAAGAGATTCCTTACTCGATCTGCTGTGATTTGTTGTGAGTTTATATCTGAGCTTAACTTGGATCTAATCTCATCCATTAGGAGATGCAATCTTTCTCAATTCATTTATTTTCTATTGTAGTAAGCATTTTGACATTGAGCTGCTTTGTAATCTAGTAGTGAGCCACCCTTTTGTAAACATCATATAACTAGTTATATTATCTTGAGAGTTAACCCTCTCCATGGTTTTTCCCATTGGGGTTTTCCACGTATAAAGTCTGGTGTTCAATTTGTGGTTGTGTTATTTACTTATTCTACATTTGTTGTTTCTTGTTGATGAGAATAATTGCTAAGGTTAATATATCAGTAAAAAAATTAGTGTGGGAATACTAATTCACCCCCCCTCAGTAGTTTGGTCCATTCAACAATTCAAAAACTTCTTCAACATTTCCTTCACATACTTGCTTTGAGAGATAAAAATTCCATTTTTTGACTGAATAAATTGCAACCCAAGAAACAATGATAACTCATCAATCATTATTTCAAATTCTTTCTACATCTCTTTAGCAAATTCTTTACATAAACTATCATCTCCTCCAAATATAATATCATCAACATAAAGTATAATAATTAACAACTTATCTCCCTCAAACTTGAAATAAAGATTAGTGTTTGTTGTACCTTTCCTGAAATTTTGCTGAATCAAATACCTGTCCAATCTTGCATACTAGGCCCTCGATGCCTGTTTAAGACCATACAAGGATTTCTTCAGTCTGCACACCATATCTGGATATTTTGTTAGTCTAAAACCATTTGGTTGCTCAATGTAAACTTATTCTTCTAGGTCTCCATTCAAAAATATTGATTTGACATCCATTTGATAAACTTTAATGTTCTTGTAAGCAGAAAATGCAAGAAAAATTATGTAGATAGCTTCCATCCTTGCTACCAGAGCAAACGTTTCTTCAAATTCTATGCTTTCCACCTGAGAATATCCTTTACATATCAGTCTTTCTTTAATCCTTGTCGTTTGTCCTTTCTCATTCAACTTATTCTTGAATACCCACTTAGTTCCTATTACATTCTTGTCCACTAGTCTAGGTACCAACTCCCAAGTCTTGTTTCTCTAGACCTAATTTAATCCTTCTTCCATTGCATTTACCCAACTCCCATCTTTACTTGCTTCCTCATAAGTCTTTGAATCTGTCATAGATAGAAAATAGTAATTTGCTTGTTCTTGAGCTTCTGCAATCTTCCTTCTTGTCTAAACACCTTTTGTCTTATCTCCAATTATCTGATTTTCAAAATGATGCTTTTGAACATACTTAGCAGGAACTTTCTTTGAATTCTCCTCCTCCTCCTCCTCCTCCTCCTCATCATCATCATCATCATCATCACCATCATCGTCATCATCGTCATCATCGTCATCGTCATCATCATCATCATCATCATCATCATCATCATCATCATTTGTTTCTTTCTCTTTTATTTCTTCTTGATCACTTGTCCTCTCTGACATGACTGGAACAATCTCAATCTTCTAAGCTAGCAAACACTTATTCTCCTTTCTATCCTTGATATAATATATGTTTCCACCTATTCTAACTCCTTCTACAACTTTGTTGCCAGTCTTCTCTTTTCTGATCACACATATAGTTCTACTAAACATCACTTCATATCCTTTTCTGCACATCTGACTAACACTTACCAAATTGTCTTAATCTAGCTTCAACATAATAAACAAAATTAATTTTATGCTTAACATTAATTGAAACACTTCCAATACCTCAAATAGTTGCACCATATTCTCCGACAAAATTCACTGCTCCTCCATCATACTTCTTGAGATTAATAAATCTGTATTTATCACCGGTCATATGATTTGAACATCCAAAGTCTATAATATATGTACTCAATTCTATCTTAGCATGCAATGCAATCTTAATTATTCTCTCTTCTTTCAATTTTTTAAAAGCATCCTCATTATCTTCAATTGTCAAAATCAGGGATTCTTCATTTGAATCATCATCAACTTCATCTTTTGATGTATGCTCCTCAATAGAACATTCTCTCTTTTGTTAAAATTGTGTCTCTTAAACTTGTTTTCTTCTCATCATCATCCTCTCTCTTATAGTCTTCTTTGTAAGTACAATTAGAAGCATAATGTCTAATTCTACAACAAGAAAAATATTTTAGAGGTAACTTACCTTTGTGTTTTCCAATGCCTCATTGCAATCTTCTTATAGTTTTTTCTTCGGCTTCATCTAGATCTCCACTGCATTCTAGATCGTCATGCCTTGAAACATTAAATGTTGCTTCTTTATTTTCTCTTTTCTCTTTTCTCTATTTTCTTCCTCCATTTCTAAAATCTCATAGGCTTCTAAAGTAATAATAAGCTTCACAATGGTATACTTACTCAAATCATTGCTCTCTTGTATAGCACATCTCTATGGCTTGTAGGATTGATGAAAAGACAACAAGTTCTTATAAACAACATCACATTCTTCCAAATGTCCACTAACAACTCTAATGCCATCAACAAGATCAATCACTCTATCAATATAGTTCTCAACACTTTCATCTTCCAATATTCTTAGATACTCATACTTTTGCTTCAGATTCATCAATCTAGCTTGCTATATCTTTGGATCTCCTTCATATGCAAAACACATCTTTTCCCATACAACTTTTATTTCCTCCAACCCTTTTACCCTTCCAAATATTGAATCACTTATACCACTGAATATTATAGCTCTAGCCTTCACAATAGTCTCCTTCAATTTTATCTCATTCAGAGTCTGAGCACCACCCTGTGGAGGTGTATATCTGACCTGAATGATTTCCCAAATTCCATTTTGCAATGTCTCCAAATGTGACTATATTCTCTCCTTCCAGTACAGAAATTTTGTACCATCAAAGATCAAAACCTTGTAATGCATGTCATGTGCCATACCAGATCTACCTCAAGTAGTTAAGCTTACTCAATAGGAACCTTCAATCTAATACCAATCATTGAACCCAAGGTAGGATTGAGAGGGGGTTGAATCAGTCCAAAACAAAACTTAAATGCAACATATAAATAATTAAACTTCAATACTCATTCTACCTAGCAGGACAAGAAAACATGCCATCATGATCAATTTCTTTTACCAATTTATCTTTTTCACAAAACTTTATCGCATAGAACTAGCTTCAAATATCAATTTCTACAACCAAGTTAACTTTCAACAAATAAGAGCAACGTAAAGAACTCAATTGTTTACACTTTTTAGGCATAAAAGAACTTTCCAAATGACTATGTCCCATAACATAGTGACAAGTTAACACCATTTAGTCCATGATTACACATAATAACCATCCACATAACTGGATTGCACAACACAAAAGGCCACATGTGAGCATGTATAATGCTCGGTCATAGATAACATGCAATGATCAATATCTCTATGCCTGATCTCTGATCAATAACATGATCATAAATATCCAACATCTCACTCAACGACTTGATGGTGCTAAGGCACACCATAGCGGTGCTACCTTCCATGAAAGACCCTCGTGAACATCCCTTGTTGCATAAGGTGTTTAGCCTCTAAGAGATAGTCACCACTCATAGTTAGGTAGTGGATCCTAGCTATCTTGTAGCCTCACATACCTCCATCCTCAAGGTTCCCTACATCTACTTCCTTGTATACACTCAACCAAGACCATCTCCTATGTTCATGGAGAGGAATTCACATTTCAACACAAGACCAACATGCAAAAACAACAAGGATAAACTAGTTTAGCCACCAAAGTACAGAAGGATAAAGATAATAATCATCAATTCCAATAGTAAGACAAGAAAATAATTTCGGAATGGCAACACCAAATCAAGTAAGAAAAAGATCATAATATTGTGGCTAAACCCTCAAGGTCAAATTAAAATAAATTGCTGGCCCACAAGGAAATAAATAAAATAAAATAAATAACATAAGTACACATAACATCACTATGTGACTAGCATCTAGCCACCAACGAGGAAGGAAGGAACAATCGTATAGCTATCGCAGTAGCTCATCATGTGGTGTGGCCTAGTCACACATCCACATGGCATGGCAGTGTGCACCTCGACATCACCCTGCATCATGTCATCACGCGGCATGGCTCTACCCTAAACCTATCGGTAGGCCACATGGCAATGTCTACTACATCCCGCATCGTGTCTCAGCATGACATGGCAATACTCCAAGAGGGAAGGGCATGCAATGGACGTATCCCACATGGCAGTGTACCTCATGGAAAAGGGCACACACAAGTCACACCCCGCATAGCGACGTTCCTCTCAGGATACTCACCGTAAGACAGATGTATACATGGCTATGGTCTACCCACAAGTCTACCAATGCTAGTCAATTGGCAGCTCATGTGAAAAATAACATGCCTCTCATGAAGACAAGGCAAAAGATGCTTCAATAAAACCCATAATTATGCTCAAGAACTATCATCAATTATGCTAAAATAAAGGGTAGGAATAGGCTGGCACACATGAACCTTATACATCAGTTCATCACAAGGGGAAGTATTAAGTACACCTATAATACAGTTTCATTACAAAACTATATTCTTCCTCAAAATAGGGAAGCTAAGGTAGCTTCGCATCGACATTAATTGTATGTCATTCCATACTTTTCAAGGAATGGTGACATCTACTACTACCCCTTCACATACTGACTTATCAACAACCCGTGGGTTGGCACTCAGTAAGGAAACATTTAAGCAACATCACATAATCAGTATTGTTTCCCATACTCATAAGAAAACATATCCTCCATGGTTGATTACTTCAACATCCCATGGGCACACATAGCAAGCATGGGTTTCTTACAACACATAAGGAATAGCACCATTACTGGTTTAGTCACATTTACATGGAGTACTTTTTCAGTACACTATCATCTACTTAGGGAAGGTTTTAATTATAATTTCCACATGAATAACCGAATCAAGTTTATCCTAGATGCAAGTACTGAAATTCTTAACAATTCAAAATTACATAAGGAAATAATCGCCATTCCTATATCCTTCTCTAATTCTACTAAGCATTTATATTCACATTACTAACTATGCAACTTTCTTTTCCAAAGCGAAAAACTTCCATCTTTCAATTAGAAGCCAAAAGAAAACATACAATCTCAAATGCGTTATAAAAATTCCCTTTAAATCAATGCATCATTAGTAGCATTTCTAAAAATCTTATGATTTAAGAAAAGAAAAGGGAAAGAGAGTTTGATAATCAAACTATTTCCTACAAAGGCACAAGATTGACAAGATCAAACCATATATCTAAAATTTATCACTATGTCTATCATTTTAGTTGCACGATTTTCATTTCGCTATCTTTTTAGGAGGATGCAAAAGCAACCTAACATGACATTTCCAATTATTATGGTTGCAATAGAATGTTCTAGTTTTCCAAACAAGAAACCAAGACAGGCAATCTTTCGGTAATACAAGACCTCTTGAGAACACTCACTATTCTTAATTTAATACAAAAACATATCAAAATCTGCAACCTATCATTGAAAATCAAATATGACAAGAAGGTAAATGAGGAGCTATCAACTAAATAATACACATTAATGCATACACATCAAACAAGTCTTTCATTCACACCTTCTAAACACAATAAGGCAATTATCTATATCCAAAGGCAAGTTAAATGGAGCATTGCTAAAATAGGTCCTCAAACAAACTAGTTTAATGAAACATATAAAACAATCTTTCATGGAACACATTAACACACTCTTGAAGCTACTATAACATGTCCCCTTTTGATACTTTTTTTGCATACAAGGTAGGTTTCACATAACAACTATACACACACTAATGCACATTACTTAATATAGCATTTAATTATGTTACTCCTACAATGCACATGGAGAGTTCTCTAATGTAAACATACAATTTTCCCTCAATAACCAATATTAACTTTCAAACCCATAATCCTTTTATTATCTAAAACACATAAGTGTCATAAGGCTCACACAAGGGTTCAAGGACTCACAACCTTTCTCTTGCAAAAAGAAAACTCACATTTAAGGGATAGCTACACATATAACAAGCATTTTAAATTTCTAGAGAGAGAGAGGAGGAAGGGTGATAATCATTCATTTTACTACATGGTAAGCATTTAATAGTTGCCATACTAGTCCTTCAAGTGGACAACACTAAGATAGATCATAACCATAACAAGCACATTTCGTACTTTTAGATTCAAGACAATACCAACCAACCCAGATGGATTAGTCAAAAGAGTAAAACAAATAAAAAACAAAGGTACATACGACTCTCTTTCAGAATAAGAGAAATCATAGACCAAGACCTCAATAAGCAGACAAAGCACATATAATCTGTAGTACCCCTACCGTAATCGATCTCTAACCTGGGTTTAATCTTGATTAGTTAATCGTAATATGATGTTACAATCAGATGTTTGATTTAACACATAGCTATTGATGTGGTTCTCACACTAGTTGTATGCAGATTTTCAGTGTACCTATTTCGTGATTTTAGTATCGGACTAACGCTTTCATTAGATTTTATAAATGTATGCATGTATGATCTTTTGTTGCAGGAGACTCCAGGTACGAAGTCGCATGAGTGCGAGGTTCGTCGTCACCTGGTTTTGCAGGTTTGAGTGTACCCTTGTTAATCCCTAGAGTCGGATTAGGTGGTCGTGAGACCCTAGCTGACCTTCGTCGTGCTCTAGTGAGCATCGCCAGTCGTCGTCGGTAATCCCTGTTGGTTTGGGTTTGCGAGTCGTCTGTTTGGTTGGCTTTCTCGATTTGCGTGCCTGGTGTGTTTGGTTAATTGATGAATTAGTCCTTAGTAATTATCGTGATTAAATATGCGTTAGTGCATTGATGATTAATGGATTAATTAATCTGGTTTCCATTATGTGATTTTCGTTGTTAATGAATTGCCTGTTTTAAATTGGAAGCACATTTGATTTAATGACTGAATTGGAATATTTAATGCATTATAATTATGCTGTTGAAAAGAAAGTTATGTATTTTATCGCAATAGACTGATTGTATTCTGTTGGCTTTTGAAAATTAGAAAGATTAAATTTCAGTTGCTTGAGAAATCGATTTTGTTTTGAAAAGCAAGTTATATTGTTGATATTGTTGAAAAGGATTAATTTTATGAATTATTTTGTAAATAAAAGATTTTATCCCAAAAATAGAAAATTTTGGGTCAACTCTTCCATATAACCCAATTTGGGAAATTTGGAGAGGAGGGACATTTTTGGAAAGTTTTTGGATTGGAGATGGAAAATTGGAGGCTTTGGCAGCTGAGATTGGGATTCTTCAACCGATCTTGCCAGGATTGCGAGATCAGGTAGGATCCAACTCTTTTTTTTTAGTTTTTGGTTTAAAATGAAAATGAAGATTTTATCTTGGATTTAAATTTTCATTCGAATGCCATGTTTATGGATCGATTGGTAAATTACCAGCTTGGCTGGAAGTGATTTAGAGGTGCTGTTAACTCCTCTTGTTTTTGGGCGTTTTTGTTCTGAAAGCTTGAATTGTGTTTTAAAGGAAATGAAAACATTTATTCTAAATATCGAACTGTGTGTTAATTTTTAAACATTATTTATTTTCCAAACCCGGCCTGTGCGTTTCGTTGAATTTAAACCTGTGAGTTTTGTTCGAATTGAAACCTGTGCGTATATGTGTTAACCTTCTGGGCGTTCGCGTTGTTTTATCGAACTGGGCTTTGTTTGGAACCCCCGGTCTGCGCGTTGGTTTTATTGCTTTAACGGTGTTTTGGGGTTGGAGGCGGGGAGCGGAGCTCCCCCGCTCCTCCTCCCCCCTTTCCCTGCATGCCAACCTTATGCCTCCCCCCCGCGCTGTGTGTTCGTCTTTGCCGCGGCACCCTGCGATGGCCGCAGGGCCGCGGTGGCCACAGGGCGCCGCGGACCTGCGGGCACCGCAGAGGCGCCGCCCGTAGGGTATCCCCTGCGGTTATGGTGTGGGCGGAGCTAGGGTTAGGGCACGGCCCGCCCAGCTCGCCTCCCCTGTTTTTTTTGAACGCGTTTTGGTTTAAGGTAAATTTTTTTTTTAAATAGTTTTTTTATAATGTATTTAATTAGTATTAAAAAAATATATATATAAAGAAGCTTATAATACTTTTAAATATTATTTAAAGGCTAAGCTTTAATTAGATGCTTAATGATGATTAAGGGGCATAAAAATGATAAACGTAATTGGGTATGGATTAACTTGGTAATGGAGTTTATAGGTGGATTAATTATTCAAACTTCATTTCGTGACTTTGCCCCTTTCTAATTAAGTTTTACAACTGTTATTTTGCAATTGAATATTGTGTTTTTATTCTTATCATTTGAGTAATTGAAAAGTGGTGAAACCTTTATCGTGGGTGTTTGAATTGAACGATGTGCCTTTGGGAATGATTAGCTTCTTTAGTTTCTCCTTCTACATTTTTATTTCCGTTATTCGCATAATGCATCTGGAAGTGAAATTATGAATCTGTAGAGATTGATTTTTAGTCCAGTATGTTTATGACGTTTTGGGATGGAGATTAAAAATCTTATTTTAATCGTTTAAACGGTTGTCTGAATTTTAATAATATGAATTGGTTAAAACTCTTCATGGCTTAAATTGCCTGTTCGATGCTTGAACCTTAGGAGTTAGAAAACCAAGAACAAATTATGCCTTGATGAGGTAGATAACTGTAACCTGTTTTTAGATCTTGTAGAAAACTTGATCGTCTGTAATGATTAAATCAATTTAAGGAATATTGTCTTTTCTGATTATTGCCTTGCGAGTTTAATTACTGTATTCGCTTTAATTATGAAATGGCATGTTTTGCTTTGTTTAAATAGGACCCTGTCGTATGGATGATTTGGTGTTCCTGTTTCAGTCCTCGAATTTTGAGTTGACTATGGATTGTGATGTTGACTTAGTTGGTTATATCCTCTTTGAGTGAGTCGAATAATGATTCGTGGTTAACCTCAGTTGTCAGGTCTCTAGTTAGAGTACCGTCAGTAAGTGATTACCGTTGAGTCATGTTTGACCAGATGATTGTTCTCCTTTTTGAACTCCGTTCATCTTACCATGTGTATTCCGTGGTTTGAGTTCGTCTGAGTTAGTCTAGTGTCGTATGGGAAAGTGGCTTTCGATTGGGGGCCGCGCCCAAAGTGGCTGCTGGATAACCCGTCGAAAGTGAGTCTAATAAGTGATAACCTAAGTAGATTAGAAAATAATATCTAAATAAGATAATGTGCCTCACACATGGGACGGGTGCTAGCATAGACTCGACATGCTGTGAGAAGGCCTGAAATGGCAAACCATCTTCCTTGTCATCACGAGAGGATGTGTGGGTCCACATGAGGCTTGGATGGGCCGGAAGTTCGGATTAGGTTGCCAGGGTTACCAGTGTATGGGCCGGGACCTATGAAGACTTGCCATGGTATCCATACCAGGTTGTGTGATGACACTTGTCCCTACGTCCGCTAGTGTGTTGTCGTCTTGTCCTGTTTTGAGTACCTTTGTGAGTCGTCATTCGTCGTTGCCCTCGTGAGTGTCGGTTTCATGCTAGACCTTGGGTGGTGATGGTTCAGTGTTATGGATGCTCTCTTGGACCTCTTGTTTTAGCCTTGATTATGTTCAGCTGGATCCTGTTCTTTGTAAGGATCGTTTATGTATTATTGACCGTTGTGGTCGTTGTATATTGCTTATGTATCGCCTTGATGGCTGGATTGTATAGTGTAACCTCTTGTACTCTTAACCTTATTATTTATCAGAGGGGGTCTTGCAGTTGCGCAGACCCGGAGATGTAGCCCATTAGGGGTGAACTCCGAGATCATTATGGTGTTATGTGGTGTACTCTCTTATGTTTCCTTTATTCAGCTTTTCATGTATGATTAATTTATGTTAGAATGACTAGTGGATAATTGAGATTAACTTTAAATGCTTATATTCAGTTCTATCTTGAATGCCATGTTGTTCGAATGCCTAATTGGTTGAGATGCGATTTATCGTAATGTATGGGTGTAATCGTCCTTTAAATGCATTAAGTTGGAATATGGAATAATGTAACTTAGAGTAATGAATTATACTCAGTTGTTGTTAAGAAATTTAAATATGCTTGGAAAGATCTCTTATGTTTATGGTGAAAATCCTAGTGTATTAGTATGTAGATGTATGGTTGGTAATTTTAAATTGAAAAGCTTGAATGAGGTTGATGAATGGATCTTAAATGATAAATCCTTGTTGTGGTTTATATTTCCATCCTTGAAAGAAATTATCCTGAGTTTGAATTACCTCGTTATTAAGATATTCAGCTTTTGGATTAATTGTGTGAGTAAATTGTATTGTGAAATTTAAGTAATCTCGTTGGGAAACTCTTTAGGAGTTAGTTGAAGTCTTCCGCTTTGTAATCTGAATCTTTGTTATCGTGTTGCATCTTATGTGTTGTAACCTTAAAAAAAAATTGTTGCACTCTATTCTCGTAATTGTGGCTTATCCCTTCGGGGTTTCCTGGCGGGGCATTACATTTGGTATCAGAGCCCATGTTGCAAACATTGGGATCTCTGGTGTCGCGTGTGCCCTCTATTTGTGTGAGGTGTATCGACCTTATGCGTTTGCTTGTCCTCCTTTTGCATGTGAGTGATTGAGCAGACCTTGTCAGGTGTGTAACGTGTGTGTTCACACCTGGTTTTCGCCTTCTTGATGTTGGTGGTTGAGTGTTTATTTGTGCATTGTGTGCTTATTGATGTCTGGGTCTACGGTTACTCTTATTTTGAAAGAGAGTCGTATGTACCTTCCTTTTTGAGTGTTGTACTCTTTAGACTAATCCGTTTGGATTGGTCCGTGCTTGCCTTGAATCTGAAAGTGCGAATTGTGTTTGTTTGAAGATTATGATCTAGCTTAGTGTTATCCTCTTGAAGGACTAGTATGGCAATTATTGTATGCTTATTTTGCAGAAAAATTAAATGATCATCACCATTTCTCTCTTTCTTTCTGGAAATTAAATGATTAGGATATGTGTAATTATCTTTGATTTGAGTTTCTTTTTTGCAAGAGAAAAGGTGGTGATTTCTCGTACCCTTGTGTGAGCCTTATGTCGTCTATGCTTTTAGATCATTAAAGAGGGCTATGGGTTTAAAAATTTATATTGGGTGATGGGAGAAAACTGTATGTGTATGTTTAAAGAATTCTCCATATGTATGTTGTAGGAGTAGCATGATTAAATTCTACCTTAGTAAGGTGCATTGCTATGCGAATAGATGAATTATGTGAACTGCTTGGTTGGTAGAAGAAGTATTAAAGGAACATGTTATTGTAGCTTCGAGAGAGTATTAAGGTGTTCCCTGAAAGATTGTTTAATGTGTTTTCCGAAAGATTGTCTTATGTGTTTCATTAAACCAGTTGGATTGAAGATTTATTTTAGCAAATGCTCCATTGAACTCGCTGTTGGGTATGTGGAATTACCTTAATGTGCTTAGAAAGTGCGAATGGAAAAGCTTGTTTGATGTGCGTGCATTAATATGTGTTATTTGGGGGTAATAGCTCTTTACTTATCTTTGATCGTAATGTGATCTCTCTAGTAGGCTGCAAATTATGACATGTGTCTATAATGTATTATTATATGTGAGTGTTCTTATGAGGTCTTGCATTATCGAAAGATTGCCTCTCTTGATCTCTGCCTTGTTTGGAAAACTAGAACCTCTTGTTGCAACCATAATCATTGGAAATGGTTTTGTTAGACTGATTGTCATCCTTCTAATGGTAGCGAAATGAAAACCGTGTAATTGAAATGATAGGCTTATAGTGAGAAATTTAATGTATATTATAGCGTGATCTTGATTGATCTTGTGTCTTTGTAGGAAATGGTTTGGCTATCAAACTCTCTTTCCCTTCTCCTTGCCTAATCATAAGAAATTTTAGAAATGATATTAAAGAGTGCATTGATTTAAATGGAATGGTTATAAAACACGTGAAGTTGTGTGTTTGCTTTTGGCTTCATAGTGATAGATGAAAGTCTTAAGCTTTAGAAATGAATTTGCTTAGCTAGTAATTTAATTATGAATGCTTAGTGAGATTCGAGAAAGATATAGGAATGATGCTATTTCCTTATGTAATTGTGAATTGTTAATAATTTCAGCACTTGAATCTAGAGTAAAATTGATTCAGTTATTTATATAGAAAGCGTAATTGAAATCTTCCTTGTATAGATGTTAGCGTACTGAAAAGTACTCCCCGTAAATGTGAATAAACCAGTATTGGTGTAATTGTGTGCATTGTGAGAAACCAGTGCTTATCTTGTGTGCCCATGGGTTGGTGAAGTAATCAACCATGGAGGATATGTTGCTTATGAGTATGGGAAACCATACTGTCTGTGTAATGTTGCTTATTTTTTTCCTACTGAGTACCAAACCTCGGGTTGTGGGTAACTCGGTATGTTAAGGGGTAGTATTCGAAGCGACCGTTCCTTGAATAGTATGGATTGGCGTGCGAGTAATGTCGACGCGAAGCGACTTTAGCTTCTCTACTTCGAGGAATGATATAGTTGTACTACTAAACTGTATCAAGGTGTACTCAATACTTTCCCTTTGATGAACCTATTTATAGGTTTATGTGTGTCAGCCTACTCTCTTCCTTATCTGAGCATATAGATGGTAGTTTTTGTGCATATTGTTGGATTCTATTGGAGTATCTGTTGCCTTGTCTTCTTGAGAGGCGTGTCATTGTTCTTACATAAGTTGCCAACTGGCCTGTGTTGGTAGACTTGTGGGAAGACCATAGTCATGTATACCTCTGACTTATGGCGAGTATCCTTCTAGATACGTCGCTATGCGGGATGTGGCTTGCGCGTGCTTTTTCCGCGAGGTGCACTACCATGCGGGACACGTCCATTGTGTGTTTTCTCCACTTGGGGTATTGCCATGCCACGTGACGACGTGATGCGGGGTGATGTCGAGGTGCATACTGCCATGCCATGTGGATAGTGTGACTATGTCGCACCACATGATGAGCTACTGCAATAGCTAGTCAGTTGTTCCTTCCTTCCTCGTTGGTGGCTAGATGCTAGTCACACAGTGCTGTTATGTGCAGTTGTGATATTCTTTATATTTCTTTGGGGATCAGCAATTTATTTTACTTTGACCTTGAAGGTTTGGCCACGATCTTGTGACCTTTTGCACTTTGATTTGGTGTTGAAATTCCGGATTATTTTCTTACCTTACTGTTGGAATTGATGATTTATTATCTTTATTCATCTGTGCTTTGGTGGCTGAACTGGTTTATCCTTATTGTTTTCGGATGCTGATCTTGTGTCGAGATGTGAAATTCCTCTCCAAGGACGTATGATACGGAATTGGTAGAGTGTGTGCGAGGAAGTTGTTGTAGGGAACTGTGAGGATAGGGGGTATGTGAGGCTGTGACGCAGCTAGTACCCACTACCTACCTATGTGTGGTGACTATCTCTTGGAGGCTAACCACCTTGTACAACAAGGGATATTCACAAAGGTCTTGTATGGAAGGTAGCACCGCTATGGTGTGCCTAGCACCATCGAGCCTTTGAGCGAGATATTGGATATTTATGATCATATTGTTGTTATGAGATCAGGCATAGAGATGCTGATCGTGCATGTTATCATTGACCGAGCATTAGACATGCTCACATGTGGCCTTTTCTGTTATGCATCCCAGTCATGTGGATGGTTATTATTGTATCATGGAGTAGATTGTGTTAGCTTGTCGCTATGTTATGGGACATAGTCTTTGGAAAGGTTTTCTTATGCCTGGCAAGTGTAACCGATTGAGTTATTTATGTTGCTCTTATTTCATGAGAGTTAATTTGGCTGTAGAAATTGATATTTTGAGCTAGTTCTATGTTATTAAATTTTATGATAAAGATGGATTGGTAAAGGAAATTGATCTTATGGCATGTTTTTCTGTCATTTGATCGATGATAATGGTAATTGTGGCTTACCTCTTTGTAATGCTTTAATTGGGTGTTATGAAAGGAAGGAATTTCCTGTTTTCTCTGCTATGCTTGTGGATAATTCCTAGAATATATTAAGGAATGTATGGTTTTAGATGTATTTGGCCAATGGATAATGGCGTTTGTAAAGGATTTTGCAATAATATTTCATTTAATTATGAAAAGATTTCTATGTGCAATTTGATCTTTGTTGAATGAGTTTCAGGGCTGATGCGTACGACATGTTCTCCATCTAGCCTTACGACTTCCAGGAGTAAGTCGGAACCTAGGGGGGGAGAATGTAGTACCCCTACCGTAATCGATCTCTAACCTGGGTTTAATCTTGATTAGTTAATCGTAATATGATGTTACAATCAGATGTTTGATTTAACGCATAGCTATTGATGTGGTTCTCACACTAGTTGTATGCAGATTTTCAGTGTACCTATTTCGTGATTTTAGTATCGGACTAACGCTTTCATTAGATTTTATAAATGTATGCATGTATGATCTTTTGTTGCAGGAGACTCCAGGTACGAAGTCGCATGAGTGCGAGGTTCGTCGTCACCTGGTTTTGCAGGTTTGAGTGTACCCTTGTTAATCCCTAGAGTCGGATTAAGTGGTCGTGAGACCCTAGCTGACCTTCGTCGTGCTCTAGTGAGCATCGCCAGTCGTCGTCGGTAATCCCTGTTGGTTTGGGTTTGCGAGTCGTCTGTTTGGTTGGCTTTCTCGATTTGCGTGCCTGGTGTGTTTGGTTAATTGATGAATTAGTCCTTAGTAATTATCGTGATTAAATATGCGTTAGTGCATTGATGATTAATGGATTAATTAATCTGGTTTCCATTATGTGATTTTCGTTGTTAATGAATTGCCTGTTTTAAATTGGAAGCACATTTGATTTAATGATTGAATTGGAATATTTAATGCATTATAATTATGCTGTTGAAAAGAAAGTTATGTATTTTATCGCAATAGACTGATTGTATTCTGTTGGCTTTTGGAAATTAGAAAGATTAAATTTCAGTTGCTTGAGAAATCGATTTTGTTTTGAAAAGCAAGTTATATTGTTGATATTGTTGAAAAGGATTAATTTTATGAATTATTTTGTAAATAAAAGATTTTATCCCAAAAATAGAAAATTTTGGGTCAACTCTTCCATATAACCCAATTTGGGAAATTTGGAGAGGAGGGACATTTTTGGAAAGTTTTTGGATTGGAGATGGAAAATTGGAGGCTTTGGCAGCTGAGATTGGGATTCTTCAACCGATCTTGCCAGGATTGCGAGATCAGGTAGGATCCAACTCTTTTTTTTTAGTTTTTGGTTTAAAATGAAAATGAAGATTTTATCTTGGATTTAAATTTTCATTCGAATGCCATGTTTATGGATCGATTGGTAAATTACCAGCTTGGCTGGAAGTGATTTAGAGGTGCTGTTAACTCCTCTTGTTTTTGGGCGTTTTTGTTCTGAAAGCTTGAATTGTGTTTTAAAGGAAATGAAAACATTTATTCTAAATATCGAACTGTGTGTTAATTTTTAAACATTATTTATTTTCCAAACCCGGCCTGTGCGTTTCGTTGAATTTAAACCTGTGAGTTTTGTTCGAATTGAAACCTGTGCGTATATGTGTTAACCTTCTGGGCGTTCGCGTTGTTTTATCGAACTGGGCTTTGTTTGGAACCCCCGGTCTGCGCGTTGGTTTTATTGCTTTAACGGTGTTTTGGGGTTGGAGGCGGGGAGCGGAGCTCCCCCGCTCCTCCTCCCCCCTTTCCCCGCATGCCAACCTTATGCCTCCCCCCCGCGCTGTGTGTTCGTCTTTGCCGCGGCACCCTGCGATGGCCGCAGGGCCGCGGTGGCCACAGGGCGCCGCGGACCTGCGGGCACCGCAGAGGCGCCGCCCGTAGGGTATCCCCTGCGGTTATGGTGTGGGCGGAGCTAGGGTTAGGGCACGGCCCACCCAGCTCGCCTCCCCTGTTTTTTTTTAACGCGTTTTGGTTTAAGGTAAAGTTTTTTTTTAAATAGTTTTTTTATAATGTATTTAATTAGTATTAAAAAAATATATATATAAAGAAGCTTATAATACTTTTAAATATTATTTAAAGGCTAAGCTTTAATTAGATGCTTAATGATGATTAAGGGGCATAAAAATGATAAACGTAATTGGGTATGGATTAACTTGGTAATGGAGTTTATAGGTGGATTAATTATTCAAACTTCATTTCGTGACTTTGCCCCTTTCTAATTAAGTTTTACAACTGTTATTTCGCAACTGAATATTGTGTTTTTATTCTTATCATTTGAGTAATTGAAAAGTGGTGAAACCTTTATCGTGGGTGTTTGAATTGAACGATGTGCCTTTGGGAATGATTAGCTTCTTTAGTTTCTCCTTCTACATTTTTATTTCCGTTATTCGCATAATGCATCTGGAAGTGAAATTATGAATCTGTAGAGATTGATTTTTAGTCCAGTATGTTTATGACGTTTTGGGATGGAGATTAAAAATCTTATTTTAATTGTTTAAACGGTTGTCTGAATTTTAATAATATGAATTGGTTAAAACTCTTCATGGCTTAAATTGCCTGTTGGATGCTTGAACCTTAGGAGTTAGAAAACCAAGAACAAATTATGCCTTGATGAGGTAGATAACTGTAACCTGTTTTTAGATCTTGTAGAAAACTTGATCGTCTGTAATGATTAAATCAATTTAAGGAATATTGTCTTTTCTGATTATTGCCTTGCGAGTTTAATTACTGTATTCGCTTTAATTATGAAATGGCATGTTTTGCTTTGTTTAAATAGGACCCTGTCGTATGGATGATTTGGTGTTCCTCTTTCAGTCCTCGAATTTTGAGTTGACTATGGATTGTGATGTTGACTTAGTTGGTTATATCCTCTTTGAGTGAGTCGAATAATGATTCGTGGTTAACCTCAGTTGTCAGGTCTCTAGTTAGAGTACCGTCAGTAAGTGATTACCGTTGAGTCATGTTTGACCAGATGATTGTTCTCCTTTTTGAACTCCGTTCGTCTTACCATGTGTATTCCGTGGTTTGAGTTCGTCTGAGTTAGTCTAGTGTTGTATGGGAAAGTGGCTTTCGATTGGGGGCCGCGCCCAAAGTGGCTGCTGGATAACCCGTCGAAAGTGAGTCTAATAAGTGATAACCTAAGTAGATTAGAAAATAATATCTAAATAAGATAATGTGCCTCACACATGGGACGGGTGCTAGCATAGACTCGACATGCTGTGAGAAGGCCTGAAATGGCAAACCATCTTCCTTGTCATCACGAGAGGATGTGTGGGTCCACATGAGGCTTGGATGGGCCGGAAGTTCGGATTAGGTTGCCAGGGTTACCAGTGTATGGGCCGGGACCTATGAAGACTTGCCATGGTATCCATACCAGGTTGTGTGATGACACTTGTCCCTACGTCCGCTAGTGTGTTGTCGTCTTGTCCTATTTTGAGTACCTTTGTGAGTCGTCATTCGTCGTTGCCCTCGTGAGTGTCGGTTTCATGCTAGACCTTGGGTGGTGATGGTTCAGTGTTATGGATGCTCTCTTGGACCTCTTGTTTTAGCCTTGATTATGTTTAGCTGGATCCTGTTCTTTGTAAGGATCGTTTATGTATTATTGACCGTTGTGGTCGTTGTATATTGCTTATGTATCGCCTTGATGGCTGGATTGTATAGTGTAACCTCTTGTACTCTTAACCTTATTATTTATCAGAGGGGGTCTTGCAGTTGCGCAGACCCGGAGATGTAGCCCATTAGGGGTGAACTCCGAGATCATTATGGTGTTATGTGGTGTACTCTCTTATGTTTCCTTTATTCAGCTTTTCATGTATGATTAATTTATGTTAGAATGACTAGTGGATAATTGAGATTAACTTTAAATGCTTATATTCAGTTCTATCTTGAATGCCATGTTGTTCGAATGTCTAATTGGTTGAGATGCGATTTATCGTAATGTATGGGTGTAATCGTCCTTTAAATGCATTAAGTTGGAATATGGAATAATGTAACTTAGAGTAATGAATTATACTCAGTTGTTGTTAAGAAATTTAAATATGCTTGGAAAGATCTCTTATGTTTATGGTGAAAATCCTAGTGTATTAGTATGTAGATGTATGGTTGGTAATTTTAAATTGAAAAGATTGAATGAGGTTGATGAATGGATCTTAAATGATAAATCCTTGTTGTGGTTTATATTTCCATCCTTGAAAGAAATTATCCTGAGTTTGAATTACCTCGTTATTAAGATATTCAGCTTTTGGATTAATTGTGTGAGTAAAGTGTATTGTGAAATTTAAGTAATCTCGTTGGGAAACTCTTTAGGAGTTAGTTGAAGTCTTCCGCTTTGTAATCTGAATCTTTGTTATCGTGTTGCATCTTATGTGTTGTAACCTTAAAAAAAAATTGTTGCACTCTATTCTCGTAATTGTGGCTTATCCCTTCGGGGTTTCCTGGCGGGGCATTACATAATCATTCCAAAACACCCACATCAAGAAGGTGAAAACAAGGTGTGAACACACACGTTACACACAAGTAGGGTTTGTTCAATCACACTCACACATCAAGGAGGACAAGCATACAACATAAGGTAGATACACCTCACACCAACTAAGGGCACAAGCGAAACCAGAGATCCTAGTGTTGCAACATGGGCTCTGATACCAAGTGTAATGCCCCGCCAGGAAACCCTGAAGGGTTAAAGCTAAAATACTCAAATGGAGTGCAAATATATATATGTTTTTATAATAATATAATAATAAGACACAACATGATGATACATTGGAATTATCTAAAGCTTAGGTAACATATCGGAAGACAAAACTAATACCTAAAGGGTTTCCCTATGTGATTACGTAACTTAACACCTAACTCAACTCATGACATTTGATCCAATTAAGCAGGTTCTCTTAATTACATGTTATTACTTAAGGCATGGATATAATTTGTTTGGTAAATTAAATTAATAAATGATAGGACACGTTCATCCATTTAGGTTGAAGATGAGGCCAACATGAGAAAATTTACCCAATGAAATTAAAACATAGATAACTTAAGAATTCACCCATTAAGGTTAAAATATGGTTAACTTGGCGAGTCCATCCATCTTAGATACAATATAACTAATATATCAAAGTTCATTTATAGAGGTTAAAATGTAATTAACTATATGAGTTCATCCTTTGTACTTAAAATAATGCTAAGAAGATGAAGTTCATTCATTAAGGTTAAAATGTAATATAACCATATGAGTTCATCCATTATAGTTAAAATATAGTTAAAAAGATGGAGTTCATTTATTAAGGTTAAAATGTGGATAGCCAATTGAGTTAATCCATTATAGTTAGAATGAAGCTAATATGATGAAGTTCATTCATTTAGAATAAAATGTAAATAACTAAATGAGTTCATCCAATTTAGTTATAATATAGCTATTATGATGAAGTTCATTTATTAAAACTAAAATGTAAGTAACTAAATGAAGTTCATCCATTAGAATTACAATTTAGGAAATATGATGAGTTCATCCAATAATTGTTATCTATTCATTACATTCAAACTTTTCCTTAACCATATACCATGCATCTAATTTCATTACATGCTTTAATCCCATCATAACCTAGTGAGTTCTTTCCATGCTTACTTATTTTCATTAACATTAACAAAATACTTTCCATAATCATATCTACAATCCTTTATGATCCCAATTACTGCATTTAACAAGATGACTATATACATGCATTCAAAAATTAACTTCATCTAATCCCAATTACACACTTAACATAATGCATCCATACATGCTAGCACTAACTATGAAACAGGAGAGACAAAAGCATCACATAACACAGAAATGATCTCGGAGTTCACCCCTAGAGGGTTACATCTCTGGGTCTGCTCAACTGCAAGACCCCTCTGGCAATTAATTAAGTTACAGTTACATAGTTTCACGTCATTTACATTCATGCCTTTTAGGCAAGCACAACCAATATACAAACGACCACTTCAGACAATAACTCCTAAATGATCCCTACATAGAAACAGATCCAATTGAACACATCAAAAACAATTACAAAGGTCTCTTGTCTGACGGTACCCTAACTAGGGACTTGACCCACTATGGCCAACCACAAACTAACCAGACGACAGGGTCCAAACAAGCATATCAAGGCCTTGCTAGTACTTAACAGAAGCGAATACATAAATTAAACTTGCCATGTTTCCATTTGTTTGTTTCACAAAACCGAGGAAGGACATAACTAAACCATTTATTTTACTAAATGAGGATATCATTAACTTATCAATTTTCAAATCGATGCATTATTTATGATAATTCAATAGCATATCATTTAAGTTTTCAGAATATCCAATATTAAATATTTCATTTTCCAATTACTCCTATACTTTAGTAATCCATTTCTAAATTTCTCAGATGACCTATAACATTTATATCCAAAAATAATATATTCCTGAATAATGCATTATTTAAAAATCATCAATTAATAAATATATTTTATTTTAGCAAATTTTTCGATTAAAATAATATTCTATCTTTTTCCCAAAAAGATACTTCCCATTAATACTGTTACCAAAATTAAATATTAATTAATATATATTTATTAACCCATGATTAATAAAATATACACAATTAATAATTAACAATACATAATAAACCAATTATATATATATATATATATATATATCTTCATTAATATAATATATATTAATAATAATATTTAATAATGTTCAAATTTCAAATTAATTATTAATTAATATATATATATTAACCTTCATTAATAAATATATATTAATAATAATTAATAATTACTTAAAAACTATATTAAATAAAAACTTTTATTAAAACTGAAATTAAAACTCACTCAGTAACATATATTTTTTTTTGACAATACTCAAAAATTTTCTGAGAACAATATGGGGATAATTTCCAGAATAGCGAAACATGAGCATAAACATACCAGCAACAACATATATTTTTTTTTTTTACAATACTCAAAAAATTTCTGAGAACAAAATGGGGATAATTTCTAGAATAGCAAAACACCAGCAACAACATATATTTTTTTTTACAATAATCAAAAATTTTCTGAGAATAAAATGGGGATAATTTCTAGAATAGCAAAACACTAGCATAAACATACCAGCAGCAACATATATTTTATTTTGACAATACTCTGAAATTTTCTGAAAACAAAATGGGGATAATTTCCAGAATAGCAAAACACCAACATAAACATACCTGCAGCAACATTTTTTTTTTTTTTTGACAATACTCAGAAATGAAATTTTCTGAGAACAAAATGGAGATAATTTCCAGAATAGCAAAACACCAGCATAAACATATATATATATATATATATATATATATATATATATATATATACAATATTCAGAAATTTTCTGAGAGCAAAATGGGGATAATTTCCAGAATAGCAAAACACCAGAAAGCCCAAACAAAATACAAGTAAACTAAAACCCCCAAATAAAAAATAGACTCAGAAATTTTCTGAGACAACCAGAGAATGGATTCAGCCATTCTTAAACAAGTATTTTCATTTCCAGGCAACTAAATTTTACAATCTTTTCCACAATACAAAACTAATTCAACCATCTTTCCTCAATACAAAACATTGCAAGCACATTTCTTTTCAAAGCTGAAACTCAAATATGAGAACATTCATGGGTTTTTTAAACCAAATTTTTTTCATGAAGAACAACCAAACACAATTCTTGATTTAAAAATAGAATAAAGAGGTAAATAAGAATCCTACCTCCTATAGCATTCCTGACAAGATTTCTTTGAAGAAGAGTCCAATCTGCAGCTGTAGAGGTCCTCCATTCTCTCCCAAAATCCCCAATTTTTTTTTCCATCCAAGAATCTTCTTCCCCAAAAATTCAACAACCCCCAAAATATTTTCCCAACATAAGTTAAAAGAATGCAATTTTAACTTAATTTTCTAATTTCGAATTTAAGCACTTTTAAAATAAAAAATAAAAATATCATTCTTTTCAACTATTCAAATAATCTAGCTTGCTTTTTTAATTAAAATTAAAATGCTTCTCTCTTATTTAATTTTAATTTTCTCAATATTAACTAAGCTAACATTTATATTTTACAATATTGATGAGGATAGAATATTTAATAAATTAAATTCTCAAATAAATCTTTTCACATTATGTCAAAATCAACGTATAAATTAAACTTGCTTTTCTAATAAAAATTGATTTTCTTAAATGAGTAAAATTAACCTTTCTTTTCCAAAACGCAAAAGAGATTACATTATTTCTATTTCAAATAACTTTAAATCTTTCCTTTTTAAAACGCATAAACTAATTAAAATCGTTATTTAAAGTTAACCATTAAATTAAACTTACTACAAACACAATTAAAGCAATCTTTTTAATTAATGATTAATCCCATAAAAGAAACTTATTTATTTTAATTTCTCAATTACTAATGCGTAAATGAACACATTAAATCAAATTAAATACTTAAACTTGCTACAAACACAAATATAAGGATCTTTTTAATTAATGATTAGTCACATAAAAGAAACCTATTTATTTTAATTTCTCTAAATTAAATACTTAGGATTAAATACTTCATTTTTCCACACGTGAGGCATGCAATCCAAGAAAGCCAACCAATCACACGACACACAAACCCAAATGAAAAGGGAAACCGATGGACCACACATGACGCTCACTTGATCATGACTAAGGCAAGACGAGGGTTTTATGACCACCTAATCCAAATTCTAAGGATGAAAGAGGTATACTCACCCTGCGAAACCTTATGGAGATGGACCTCACACCTAGGCGGTACTGTACCTACAATCTCCTGCAACCATGAGTCACGGAAGCACACACACATATATATATTCAAAGAAGGCATTAGCACAAGTTTTATAACAAGAATTGGGGAAACGATTAGACTTACTTAAGAATCAATGTGAAAGCACAATAACAGGTATGCACAATATTCATAATATAAGACTACAACATTACATAATGGTAAATCAAGCATCCAAGAATGCCACATAGAAAAAGTCAACCAAGGTCAAACCGGTTTCACAAGGCCGACTAGGGTAGGGGCACTACAATGTTGTAGACACCCAAAAATGTCTCATTGATAGCATACTAATTATTCATTCTATTAGTTAATTTTTTAGTTATTTAATTAAGCTAATTATTGTTCAAGTCTGAATTCATCACTCTTCATCTTACTAATTACTCAATTTCTTTTTCTTCCTTCATCAATTAATCATTTAACCCTTTTCTAATATTAATTAAATATTAATTATTAGATTAATTATGATTTAATTCCTTTAATTAAATAATCTTTATCATTTAATTAAATTTAATTTTTAATAGTTTAATTTCTTTAAATTATTTAATTAGCTAATTTATTCTTCAAAATTTAATTCCAAATCCCCAAATTTCAATTTCATCTAATTTTAGATAAATGTGCATATCAATTTCATGAATTCGAAAATCAAAATTCCAATCAAATTGAATTTCAAATAAAAAGTCCTACATCACATGCTAAATTTATAACTGATCAATCAAATATGTTAACTCATTAGTTAACTCAGTTATCTCCCCAATCACCTTTTTCAACTCCAAATCAGTTTTTTTCTAACAAGCAATTAGATCAGTCATCTCCCTAGTTAACTCAATTAATTATTCAATCTATCTAATCATATATTCAATATATTCACTTAAAAATTTAGTCTATTGAGTTTCAACTCTCAATCAATCCAGTTCAACTATCAATCAGCATGTGAGCTCGCTTGAGTTCCACCTCTAAATCAATTTCCAAAAATATATAAATTCAACATTAATTCTCCATTTTCAACAATCATGAACTTCAAATTCTTGTGTCAATCTTATGCAAGTTAGCAATGCAATATCTAAGAGCCATCATACCATGAGAAGCAAAAGAACAATGGAAGTGATTTGCATCTATACAATAAGGGGATTTGAATTAATTATTTTATAGCCTTGTTGTATTGCATGCATACTTTCATTAATGTTTTGAAATTTTTTAATTAGACAGGATTCGTGATTTCCTATTATTCTAGTTAGCAATAATAAATTTTCCTCTAGCACATTTGGTGAACCCGACATGAACCCACAACAACTAATCTTTGTGCATTTTTCTGTGCTTTTGCAAGTTTGTGGTACAGATTTTTGCAGACGCTCATATCATTTCACATTAGCATTTACAGAATTTTGCATACATACAGATAGTGTTTTGCATGCATGGACACACCATTTTTCATTTGTACGTCTGATGTTTTGCATCCGTCTTGGTTGAAAATATAGGAAAGAGATTAATTCAGTTCTGCTCGCGGTCATTTTTTCTTTCTAATCATCATTCTTTTATGTGATTCTGGAATTTTTATTAATTATTTTATACTTTGTCTAGCATGCATCTAATCCATGGCATGCAAGGTAAGATTTAAAATTTTGGGATCTAGAAGGTGAATTGAACAAAGAAGGCAACAAAGGTATTTCTAGAGAATCCTATAGGCAGAAAGGAAATTCGTTGAGCTAGAATTACAAATTGCCTATTTCAAGTACTAGAGACGTGTCCAGGCTTACATAATGAAGTACAACATGATAGAAGGAACCAGATTAATGATCTAAAATTGTGGTAACCTTTTATGTTTGCAAGCTTTCTTATTTTTTATTTTGCCTCTATTTTCTATTTCGCATGCATTATATGTTTGTTTTGCATTCATTAATGCAAAATTTCACAATCGCGCCATCATAATTTCACATTCATTTTTTTACTTCATTTCTCATTCGTTATGATAATATTTTGCATGACTGGTAAAATGATTTTTGATGCAGTCAAGGTAGATAGATCCAATGAAGGACATACCATCCTTGCAACCTAACACAAATACCATGCAAGATATACCGGTAACCGATAACACAACACCAGATAAAGTAGCAAGAACAACCGGTAACAGCAAAAAATACATAACCGGTAAACAATATGAACAAATCTTATAACAATTTGAAGAATTACATATGCCACATGTTGGATCGTAGTCCAAGATACAAACAATGCTTACAACACAAATATAAGATCCACATATCATCTGCACATCAAAAAAGCCTTCGGTAATAGTCTACTGGTTCAACCCTAATCTAGACCTCAGCTCTTCCGACTTCAGTCCTACTAGACCAGAATCTCACCGGTTCTACATCTTTGATCAATCTTGAACTTTTGTCTTCTATCTTATGTCTTCTGTCTTAAAATGAGTCACCAAACTCTCCCTTTATACCATCCGCAAATAGTAACAAATCGTTCAAGATGGCCTAAGACCAACTGGTTCATAATGAAATGTGTAAACAATAACATGTTGGCTCAAATCACTAAGAACATCACCAAAATGTATAAAACATCATGTGGTCCTCCGGGAACATCGAACAAGGCACAAGAAACATAACTCAACAATTCGTAAGTCACAAAAATCAACCGCAACCCAAAATCATCTTCGCTCAACACTCTACAAGACAAATCAGTAAGAACACATCAACCGGGGCAATACCGGAATCCATATCTCACCGAAATTAAATCCAAATGCCATGAATCTTGAACACAATAAAGACAAAGAACTCAGGGGAATAAATCCAAATCCACAACGCTAAACTCTCAAACATGAAGAAATGTCACTATCTCCAAGCAATTCAACTGCTAACTACTCAAACCAATAAGTGTTGCCATTATGGATGAATTGATTATGTGTTGCATTGATGTTTTGTCATTAATGTCAACACTAGTTGTTATGGTTGGTTACTGGCAGATAGGTTTTGGTTACCGATAGAAGATCTAGTGTTATCGGTAGAAGGGACTATCTGTTGGACACTTCCAACATGTTTGTATCTATGGAGTATGTTTGATTTTATGTGTTACATACTTCCAGAGCATGTTTTGGTCAGTTGGTATTGACTTTGTGATTGGATGCTATCACACACTCTTGTAAACCCATACCAGCATTGGTTTAAGGTTTAACCGAGAGAGCTTTCACTCATGAATCTTTGACAGGATGCATAAGTGGTGTTGATGCGACTTCTAGAGAGATTTCAGGATGCTAAAGATGTTCTTTGATCATGCCTCAACTGAGTGAAGACATTTCTTTGGTGTGGTGGACCCATATTAGGTCCGGTACCTATCTAGGTTATGGACTGGTATCATGTTAACGTGTTCTCTACATGTTACCAAGATGATTTATGGATTGGTTATTGTTGTTTTGGTCTTAAGCCGACATGGAATATCATTGAAATATGGATGTATGTAATGATCTTATTGTAATATCTTTTAGGTGGCCGACCTAATTGGTTTAGGCCTTAGGGTTGGTATAAATTGATGTAATATATTGTTGTAGATTATATGTTTGTGGTGTGGAATGTAATATCATATGCGAAGGAGATTTGGTCGATCATTGGTGATCGAATTGGGATTAAGGAAGAGGTTAAAGGCCTCTGGTATTGAGCTTAACTGAGACTGTAATCAAGCATGGTAGATTCTATCTCTGGCAATTCATTATGAGACTATAATCAAGCATGGTAGATTCTATCTCTGGCAATTCATTATTCTAGATTGTTGTCCATTTATCTTAAGATGGTTATTACCTCTCTGTAGTCAGTGAGACTCTTTTGTAATGAGCAGTACGCTCTAGGCAATGTGCCTTCCTCCATGTGCAGGCCCCTCATTGTATCACATAGTTTCTACAGAAGTATCATCTGACTGTGGGTAGGCTTCCCACCGTGGTTTTTCCCTTTCCGGGTTTTCCACGTACAAATCATGGTTTTATGAGGTGTGGTTGCATTGTGTTGATTATCTATTTTATTGTTAAGTTGCATTACTTACCAGTATCTATTTCTGCTATTCTGGTACTTAATATTGATATGCTTCGGTTAAAGGTTATTAAGTGGATTAATTAATAAAATATGTTAACAACTGATTCACCCCCCCCCCTTCTCAGTTGTCCACCAGTTATCCTAACAATAAGAATTACATCGGTACTTCTGCATCAATTTTTCATTTTGTTTGCAGCCTGTGGTGAGGAAAATAGGGAAGATTCGATCGGTCCAAGATTTTTCTCCAGACTACTAACATGTGTGATTGCAGGATCTTTAGATTAATTCACACTTCACTTGGTGCTTAAAATGGACAGGCATGCAATTCACACTTTATTTTTGGTACTATAAAATGAACATGTATGCAATTCCCACTTAAATTTGGGCTTAAAACTGGACATGAATTTGCTTTATGCTTAGCTTAGCTCAAACATTGCAATATTTAAATGGAATGAATCATTGTTCACTGTGTTTGGAACACTTTCTTAATTTGTAGAGTGGACCTATTTTTAATATACACTATCCTCTCCCCTAGCTTTTGTAGACCTGGGTGCAAGAGATAAGTGTTAGCGACACTAAAAAAATTATTTTAGTAGTTGAGGGATATCTTTGACTGGGGATTTAATCACCTCGTAAAGGTATTTCAAATTGGGATGTTTTGGGATATCATCTCTCCCCACGTACTCTCGAGCGGTGTGCTTTCAAGCTTCTATAAAAAAAATCCAATCAAACGACTAAAGTGTTGAGTGATTTCGACGTATGTGGAGGCCTTTTCTGCACCGATAAGCTCAACTAAGGTCTTAAGTGGCTTGCTTCAAGAATCCATTGTTGGAATGGACCTATTGAAAAATTACTACGAACCAATCTAGTTGCCAAAATCCTTACATTTAATAGTTCAGGGTGTGTGGATCATACCCTGTAGATACCCCTCATGTACCCTTCAAGAATGAGACAGGAATTCCCCAGTGATAAGATCTTTGAATCTTCAGGGTAAGAGAGTCTGACATGCCTGTGCTACCATATTCTATATATGTTTGTCTTTCTTGGGTATTTTGTTGATTAGTCATATCTTGGGCTTAATCTAGGCCCTTTCACACATGACTCTGATTTTTAGAGTTTATCCAAAACAAATTCAGTTGACCATACTATCTTTACAATCTGTATTCTGTGCTTTTAAAATCTCTTAGGACATAAATTTGTACTCAAAAAAGATCACCA